>NC_041384.1:404905699-404930986 GCF_002162155.2 Triticum dicoccoides
GAATAAAGATGACCCTTGAGTCTGCAGAACCCAAGGGAAAGAAAAGGCTAGGTGGCAAATGGTAAAACCAATGTTGGGCATTGCTGGAGAAGCTTTACTTAAGGCGAACTGTCAAGGGGTTCCCATTATAGCCCAACCGTGTAAGGAAAGCAAAATCCGGGAACATAACACCGATATGACGGAAACTAGGGCGGCAAGAGTGGAACAAAACACCAGGCATAAGGCCGAGCCTGCCACCCTTTACCAAGTATATAGATGCATTAATTAAATAAGATATATTGTGATATCCCAACAAGTAAACATGTTCCAACAAGGAACAACATCTCCATGTTCCAACAAGGAACAAACTTCAATCTTCACCTGCAACTAACAATGCTATAAGAGGGGCTAAGCAAAGCGGTAACATAGCCAATCAACGGTTTGCTAGGACATGGTGGGTTAGAGGTTTGACATGGCAATTTGGGAGGCTGACAAGCAAATGGTAGGCATCGTAGCATTGGCATAGCAAAAGAGCGAGCAAACTAGCATAGCAAAGATAGTAGTGATTTCGAGGGTATGATCATCTTGCTTGAGATCCCGCAAGGAAGAAGAACGAATCCAAGAAGAAGACAAACGGACGTAGACGAACGAATCCTCACAACTCCGGAACGAAACCGAAGCTAACGTGAGAAGCAACCCGGAAAGAAACAAACAACATAGTAAACAAACATCACATAAACATGGCATGATGCGCAAACAAGTATGATGCATGTCCGGTTTAATGAGGCATGGCATGGCAAAGTGCAACAAACAATACTACAAGTTAAGTGGAGCTCAATATGCAACGAGGTGCATGTTGACGGAACACCACATCAATTATTTAGTTATCTCTCGTTTAAGCTACCCAACAATATTAACTGTTGTTAAACATGGCAAGAGGTGAAGCATAATATAAACTATACCATCTAAACAATTTAAATGGGGCGGGATATAAAAACAACAAATCCGGTAAATCCCCATATGCATTTAGCAATTTAATGCAACAACAAGTTTAAACATTTTAAATGTTGTTATCATGATGCGGATGACATATACAAGTTTTATGCAATTTTATGAAAATGTTGACATGAGCATGTTATGAAGCATTTGGTCACCATGGCGGAACAAAAAGGGTGCCACGGCGGCGAACCCAAAAATGATGCCACGGCAACATTCCGGTCCCGATAGCTCATGGAGATACCGGTGCAAAAGGAGGCGTGCGGATGTGCGGAACATGCTAGAGATGGTGGGGTGATCCCGGTTACCGGGTTCCCACGGGTTAGTGGCATGGAAAACGAGGAGGAACGTGCATGAAGCAAACGGGCACGGTGCAAACATAGGGTGCATCTCATACAACACATGCATTCGGTCCACGGACGGCGTCTCGGGGTATACCTTCAAAGCGTTCAAACGAGACGGTTCGCATTCGGAGCGGTGTAAAGGAAGTAGGCGTTCACGGGACGTCGTCGGAAGTAGTTGTTCACGTGGCGACGGTAGTGGAAGTAGTGGTACACGGCGGCGGCGGTAGTTGTTCAGGGTCTTGGCGGGTTGTCGTGTAGCCGTACATGTTAGTCGTGGTACTTGCGGTCTCGGCGACGGTAGTCGTTCACGTGTCGTAGTCGATGTAGTTGAACTTGACGAAACTCTTAGCAACAGTAGTGGTGCCTATCGTAGTGGAACTTGGCGCATCCAACATCTTCGGGCGTAGAGGTACTTGCAAAAACCGAGATGGTCTTGACGATCCAGCGAGACGACGTGGTTCGGGGCGGTCTCGGTCTTGGCGTCCGTGCGGTAGCCGCGAGCACATGGCCTACAGCAGCAGCAAGGGGCGGAACGGGTCGGAGACGCCGTGCGCTGATGGTGGTGGCGCAGGGGCTTCACGCGAACAGGGCCATGGCGATGCTGATGGGGAGGCGTGAAGGAGGCAGGGTGCTGGCGAAGGAGGGAGCAGGGGCGATGCTTGGGGCTCGGGGTGGCGCTCGGCAAAAGGAGCAGCTCCGGCGATGGCTGCGGGGTGGAGGAGGCGCGATGGGACGGCTCGGGCAGCGGGATCAGGCGCTGGAGGCGCAGGCGACGGAGATGCAGACTAGGCAGGAGCTTGGCGTAGCGTGGACGATGGATCCGGGCGGCGACCGCGGCTCGGGAGCTCCTCAATAAATCGAGCAGAGGCGGCGAGCTGCGGGCGGCCGGCGCGAGGAGGTTGGCGACGGGGATTGGGCACGATGGAGGAGGGCGCACGAGGAGGGGGCCGCGGGGACGGGGCGAGGGCAGCAGGAGGTGAACGGCGGAGGCTCGAGGTGCGCTGAAGGAGTGGAGGAGAGAGGAGGAAGGGCGCGGGAGGAGCAGCAGGGCGGCGCCATGGCCGGAGATGGTCGCGCTCGGGGACGAGCTCCGACGGAGCTGCTCGCTGGCGGCGGCCGGAAACAGAGGCGAGGCAGAGGAGGGGCACGGGCGCAGGAGGCTGAGAGGGGCGAGACGGAGGAGATCGAGGGGAGCGGCCATGGTAGCAAGGGAGAGGGATGGGGGGATCGGGCTCCTGGGGGTGTGCGTGGTGGCGAACAAGAAGAAGGAGGCGGCGCTGGCAGGGAATCGAGAGGGAGAGATGCACGGGCTAGGGTTACAGGGGGGCGTGGCTGGGCCTTGGGCCGGCTTAGGTTGGAGGGTTAGGTGGGCTGCGGCTGGAGAGGCCGGTTGGGTCGGCCCATGTGGAGAGGAAATGGCCAGAGGCCTGGCTGGGCTTACCTCTCTCTTCTCTCTCTTATATTTTCTTTAGCAGAAAAGCAAAAAGAGAGAAGAAAAGAAAAGGAGGGTTAGGGAAAGAAAATGCGCAAGGGGATAATTTCCTTGGACTCACAAAAATATGCTCGTACCAAGAAAAATAGAAAGAGGCATGATTGAAAGATTAAATTCAAACTCATTTGAAATTCAAATGGGTTTGAACTAGGACTTGATGAAAGGAAGGTCCAAAAAATGTTTGGATTTTTGGTGGAGCTCCGGAAAATGATGAAATAAATATTGGCAAGGTTGGAGACCAAACTTGAAGCAGAAAAGGAACGAAATTATTTGTAAGTGTGTTTATGGGTGATTCCGAATTAGTGGAATATTTAATATAGCTCCCTAATATTGGAGGATATGTTATAAAGAGAAGTCACCATGTGAGTCCCTCGATTTAAATGGATCGAAAAATCCATACAATTTATTTAGTTGAGGTTTTAAAAAATTAATGATATGATGGCATGATGACATGATGCAATGCACATGATGCAAGGATGAATGCAACAAATAAAACAAATCACACGACGAAACTCGGAATAGCTGGAAGTCTTCTGGAGCGTCGGTCTCGGGGCGTTACACCGGTGTCGGAGCAGGTGCCGGTGTCGATGCCCGATCCTCTAGTAGATCAGCCTGATCCGCTGACGCGATCGGTGCCCAATCCTCAGCTGGATCAAACTGAGCTGTTGCCGCTGTCAGTGCTAGAGCAACTGCCAGTGCTCGATCTGTTGCTGAAGGTGGTACCGATGTGCGAGACAGCGGCGATCGTGTCTGGTCTGCTATGATTAGCTTTCTAACTTGACTAGGCTTCGTGACCGTGATCCAGTTTTTTTCTTCATTTATTTTAAACGCAAGAAGGACTATTTTTGGTGTTTTTTTAAACCAAACTGCAGTTCATCATAGGGATTCAGCTTGTACTCAGACAACAGACTGATCCAATTTTTTCCAGTAATATAAGTGATGGACAGTGCCTTCGTTACTGACACGACATAAGAAGTGAAACCTGCAAAAATAACCATCGTAGAGCAAACCAAATGGTTTATTCTGTGATGAATGTCACATGGCAAAACCTGCATCGTAAAATTGCAGGAAAAGAAAGAAAACATGACATTAAATCAATAAGATTTAGACAGTAAATCAATAAGATTTACTTGATGTGACACGAGTGAATCCTTACCAGGAAATCACTATGTTGAAGTACTAAACAGAAGCTTGATCGTCCAACTACGGGTGGCATGCAGGGGCCCCGCCTACTCCTACAAGCAGGACAGTCCAAAGGTCATGACAAATCGTATGGACCGAACATCCATGGGACTAGAAATCCTAGTGGGTGCGATAAACCCTGCAATGCATATAGATACTGGAGTGTAACCATAATTGATAAACCGTCCTCACAAAAAAGATGATTTGGATACTTCAAAATGTAGAGACTGGATTGAGTGGACAGACATTAACATAGACCATTCTCAGGACTGACCACACAACAAAAGCGGCAGTACTAATAAACAATACAGGGTTCAGAAACACAAATAAAGTACTGAACAATAGTACTTACTACAGACAAGCAAAGTTGCACTAATTAAACTCTGCAGACTATTTCTTGCCACCGACCTACGGGATGAACCCCGCATAACTGACTAGGCCATGGACTTCGTGAGAGATGTCTACATGCACCATCACCATCTCATCAACCTTGGAGAACCTAACAGAGTGGTCTTTCCACTCATAAACATGATCATGAAGACAAGCCGCATCAGATTTGTTAGGAAGCTCTACAAGAACCACACCCTTCGTAATCGAAGGCACAACCAGGAAATTGTCGTGGTCAAGTACAGCCTCGAGAACACGCCTGACAACAATGCTACAGGAAAACACTAGGTCAGGACACGTGGCGACAAGGACACAACAACTGGATAGTTTAGCAGTGGAACTCATCCTCAGGTCTTCCAGTTCACACGGCATGACTTTGAGAACTTCATCTCCACCGCGGACCTGGTTCTAATTCAAACAGAAACCATATTTTATTACTACCTCCGTTCAGAAATATAAGATGATTTTCGATATTATACTCCATATATGACTACATATACACACATAAATGATTGAACAAAGACACTAGAACATGTCTTCAAAGGCATGAGAGTAGAGGGATTACTTGCAATATCCATAACACAATTTACTGAGGTAAATATACCCTCTTCAAAGGTAGCATTGATGTTCATAAAGTACTCCCTCCGTCCCAAAATTCTTGTCTTAGATTTGTCTAGATACGGATGTATCAATTCACATTTTAGTATTAGATGCATCCGTATCTAGACAAATCTAAGACAAGAAATTTGGGACAGAGGGAGTAGTTGAAAGTAATCTATAAGAAATCAGTGTCAATCTCTCGCAAGTTTTGGTCAAAAGAGGAATTTAGAACCGTCATTTGGCACACAAAAATCACATGCAAGATCACCCAGAAAGTTGTACTACTAGTACTGCGTGTTAGATGAAAAAACACGATCAAGATCGAGAAAAAGATCGTCAAGAAGAGATATTACTTGGACTTGCTTAATGAGGGATCCCGGAGAGGGGGGCTTGGACATGGCGATGGCTTTGAGCTTGTCTGCGGTAGTCTCGGCTGGGTGCTTGCAATTCTTCGTACCATGAGCCTCGACGGTTTTGGCCAGAGCCATAGACATCACTTCGGCCGGTGCTCCAGCGTCCATCAAGAAACTATCAAATAGAAATAAAAGAAAATAAACCATAATCACAAACCCAAAAGAAGAAAAGAGAGGGAGTTATAGGATCAGTCTCGCGGTTGCAAGACCGGGCCTTAGCTAGAAACAACACCATTGATGCGCTCACCTTTTCTTCTTTGGGAGAGAAGAACAATGGCAGAAGCAAGTCGGGGTTTTCTTGAACAAATGAGGAACAAGATGAGGGAGAAGCGAGTTGGATGGAGAGGAAGCTGAGAGAGAAGAGTGAAATGATGGTTGCTTCGTCCGTCCAACTTACTACCGGAAAGGAGGGGGTTTTGTGATTTGACGGCTCATTGGGCATTACTGCGGCGCTTCGATCGGGGTAGTCTACTATCACTCTACTACGGAGTAATTTAGTGCATGGCTGGTGGACCCCGATGCTGGCTGTCCCACACGTCAATCAAAGTGAGTAATTTAGTGCATGGCTGGAGGAGGATCCGCATGGTAGAGCGTGTCCACTGTTTTTCTGAAGAAAAAAAAGATTACATCAAGCATTTCCACTCTTACGACAGACGAGTGCGAAACATGGCAGCCACTTGAACATACACAGTGCTCCTACTACTAGGCATGTGCAGTGGTTCATACGTCAGTACTACATAATCTTGTTGCTAGTGTAGTAAGATATGACGACAACAAATGATGTTGTGGGCATGTCAACTATATGAACAGTAATGTAGTAACATAGTATCGCTTTTTCGACTGTCCGGTCGAGAATGAACGGTGAGATCAATGTTAACAAAACTATGTCTACAACGCACGGAGAGTACGATGCCACAGTACTCCACAAAACATGAACCATATGAAGCATGAATAGTGCTAGGAAGGGTGTATGAAGGGTGCACAGGATGGGAGCAAAAGTTCCCTTCTCGACCCACTTTTGGGTGTTTGGCAGAGTGCATGAAGGGTGCATGAGTCCACACTAGTAGGTTAACACAAATACACGAAGAGGAAAGAACTATATTGAGATGAGAATGCAACCAAACACACCCACACGCTTTGTGCTACAGTGACTGATCTGCACCGTCTGAGTTTGATCCAACGGCCATGTTGTGCCGAGACATGGACATGCCCATGCAGATGGCGCCTAAACACCACCGAAGTCCCTCTGCTTCTCGAGGCGCATGACATTGGTGATGCAGGGGGCGAAACGGCTGAAAGGCAATGCAATCTACAGGAAGGCAGAGGGAGCCATCCGAGGAGCAGGGAATCTTTTGGTTTTCACCATGGTAAAACACCAGTCGACGACTTCTCACATCAGGGAGCAGTGGGTTTTACAGGTAGAGTCATTATGACTAGTTGTTGCCGCGCTTGCTCCCGTCAATCAAAAAATTAAAAATCCTGCCGCGCCTGCTCCCGTCAATCAAAAATTAAAAATCCTACCACACTCAAACACCAGAGCAACGCCGCGGTGGATATTTAAATACCTGCCAGCAAGTAGATAAAAAAGGGGTGAAAAAACAAATGTGGCGGCGTCCTAGATAATCGGTCGAACTAGCCCAACTAGCTAGCCACCATGCTTCACTGATGTACTCGGCGGGAAAAGTGGTCTTTCATGATTTGACGATTCATTTACTTGCTTCGGCAAAAACGCGCAGTAGATAAAAAAAGGGGTGAAAAAACAAATGTGGCGGTGGCCTAGCTAATCGGTTGAACTAGCCCAACTAGCTAGCCACCGTGCTTCACTGATGTACTCGGTGGGAAAAGGGTCTTTCGTGATTTGACGACTCATTTACTTGCTTCGGCAAAAACGCGCGGTAGGGCATCCCACATCAGGAAGAATATATGCGTGCACCACCCGGGAGGACCCCGAAACCGCACGGTAGGGTGTGCCATGTCTTGGCACGGAGGAAAAATGTGCGTGTAAAAATGTATTGTATCAGATGTAGTACCTATGGTTCGACCTCGGGACCCATCCAGTCGGTCGAAAACACCCCACTAGCCACACAACTTCATCATGCTAACATGGCACAAAGGATAGGTGTGGTTAGCTCCGTCTCGACTAGCCACAACGTCTCTTGTTCTAGGCGATTCTTCTATCTTCCAAGCTTTTTTTAGTTGTAATAACACCACGGCAAGCTAGCGACTCAAGGACCTTCGGAGAGAGTTGGGGATTTCACGTTTTTCATATTTGAATTTTTATCAAATATTGAAACAAGGATCCTTTTGGTTTTAATGATTTTTCTCTACGAAAATATTTTGAATCAAAATATATGAGAGGAGATAATATGACTTATCCAAAATAAATGAAATATTGGAGAAAAAATGTTAAAATCAAATAATAAATTTTATTTGGATTTTTATTGCAATTTTATTCAAATTAGGAAAATGCGTGTTTTTCAAAATTGCATTATAGGCCCAAATAAATGTTCACCTTGTCCGACATATTTTTAGAGGACGGGGAAAATTTATTTCAGGACTTTTGGAGTCCGTTTAGTATTTCTTTTCTTTGTTTTTCTGCGTGGATTTTTTTTTAAAAAAAAGGTCAACCGACTCCGGGCCGTACATGGCCTGGACTCTGCCCCGGCCGACCCTTATAAGCCGCGCCCTTGCGACCCCCAGCCCACCAGCCCGAGCCGCGCCAACCCTTGCCCCGCCCGAGCGCCGCCGCCGCCAGCCTCGCGCCGCCGCCTTTCGCCGCCGCCGCCTTTCGCCGCCGCCGCCTTTCGCCGCCGCCGCCACGCCTTGCGCCGCTGCCGCCGGCCGCGAGCGCCACCGCCGGAGTCCGCCGCCTTGATGCCCCGCCACCGGAGCCCACCGCGCCGCCCCACCGGAGTTCCCACCGCCGCCAACGTGTTTGCCGAGGTAGCCGCTGGTTTTTCTTTTAAAACCGTTCGGTTTATTTCGAACCCTAGATTTGTTTTTTTATCGGTTCGTTCGGTTTGGTTATTTAGCGAACGCCTGTTTGTACGTTCGTTTTAACGAATGCCATTCACCCGTTAGTCATAGACCGCGAACGTTCATTCGTTAGCCTGTTCGTCAGTTTTTCTTTTTCCAGGGTTTTTCGCGATTATTTTCGATCGCGATTTCTGACCCGATTTTCGTTTTAGTTTATCTTTTCGCTCGCTTATCGGAATCAGGCGATTCAAACGCCTAGATCTTCATTTTGAAGCCCTCTTTTTGTTAAACCAACTTGAACAAGATTTTGGTACCGTAAAATTTGACTTTAGTCCAGATTAGTAATTGGATCTTGTTTCTTTCGCAATTTGAGTTTCGTTGCTCCGTTTGATTTGATTCTTTTTGCAAACCAGAGTCCTTAAGTTGAACTTCCTGGTTAGATCTTCTTATTTGAGATTTACTCGTGCATATTTGCTTGATTGCTTATGTATGTTATAGTTTGTTTGCGATAGAACACCCGGAGTGCGAAGAGTGCTACTACGAGTCTGTAGGTTTTGCGGATCATCAGCAAGGCAAGTAACACTTTGATCATACCCCTTTATCACCCAGTTTTTATGCATTAGTTTCAACCTTCACACATTGCATGAGTAGGATCTATTAACATGTGGGTTTGGGAAGTAGATGATGAGGTAGAACCTATTACCTGTTTTAGTATCAAACCCCTGGGAGTTACTTCTACATTATGCTTATATTGCCATGGTATGCTTGTAGACGTGGATTGGGTTTGAGTGTATCCATGACAGGTGTGAGATTGTTAATTAATGGTTCAACTTAAGTTGGAAAATTTAATACACATCTAGGTGGATTGCTTGTTTTGGGCACCTGGGGATATACCAGTGTTGTCCTAGGAGATCCCGGGGATATACCATGTGATCCTCCTACGGTCCGCCACCCAGGCTCAAAGGGATCATAAGATTATTCATGCTAGAAACTTCCATGTGCAACCACAAGCCATGATGGGCTCTGGCATAGTTGAGTATGTTGTGTGACCTCTTTCAGTGGTGGGCTAGCAGATGTAGAGGGAAAGTAGGTGTAACTATCCACCCGGAGTAAAGAGTTAATGCTTCTGAAAGACTGTGTCTCGGTCATCCGTTTCTCAAACACCATGTAGTGCGAGAAATCCAACGGAGGAGATCGAGTCTTGTGGGGAAAAGTGCGCAAACCTCTGCAGAGTGTACAAACTAATCATGGTTAGCCGTGTCCCCGGTTATGGACATTTTGAGCATCTAGTACTTGGATTATCCTACTGTATCTCATTGATACGTCTCCAACATATCTGTAATTTTTGATTGTTCCATGCTATATTATATTCTGTTTTGGACATTATTGGGCTTTATTATACACTTTTATATTATTTTTGGGACTAACCTATTAACCGGAGGCCCAGCCCAGAATTGTTGTTTTTTTTGCCTATTTCAGAGTTTCACAGAAAAAGAATATCAAATGGAGTCCAAACGGAATGAAACCTTCGGGAACGTGATTTTCGGAACGAACGTGATCCAAAGGACTTGGACCCTACGTCAGGACATCAACCAGGAGGCCATGAGGTAGGGGGGCGCGCCTACCCCCTGGCGCGCCCTCCACCCTCGTGGGCGCCCCTGTTGCTCCACCGACGTACTCCTTCCTCCTATATATACCTACGTACCCCAAAACTACCAGATACGGAGCCAAAAACCTAATTCCACCGCTGCAACCTTCTGTACCCATGAGATCCCATCTTGGGGCCTGTTTCGGAGCTCCGCCGGAGGGGGCATTGATCACAGAGGGCTTCTACATCAACACCATAGCCTCTCCAATGATGTGTGAGTAGTTTACCTCATACCTTCGGGTCCATAGTTATTAGCTAGATGGCTTCTTCTCTCTTTTTGGATCTCAATACAATGTTCTCCCCCTCTCTCATGGAGATCTATTCGATGTAATCTTCTTTTGCGGTGTGTTTGTTGAGACCGATGAATTGTGGGTTTATGATCAAGTTTATCTATGAACAATATTTGAATCTTCTTTGAATTCTTTTATGTATGATTGGTTATCTTTGCAAGTCTCTTCGAATTATCAGTTTGGTTTGGCCTACTAGATTGATTTTTCTTGCAATGGGAGAAGTGCTTAGCTTTGGGTTCAATCTTGCGGTGTCCTTTCCCAGTGATAGCATGGGCAGCAAGGCACGTATTGTATTTTTGCCATCGAGGATAACAAGATAGGGTTTATATCATATTGCATGAGTTTATCCCTCTACACCATGACATCTTGCTTAAAGCGTCACTCTGTTCTTATGAACTTAATACTCTAGATGCATGCTGGATAGCGGTCAATGTGTGGAGTAATAGTAGTAGATGCAGGCAGGAGTCGGTCTACTTGTCTCGGACGTGATGCCTATATACATGATCATACCTAGATATTCTCATAACTATGCTCAATTCTGTCAATTGCTCAACAGTAATTTGTTCACCCACCGTAAATACTTATGCTCTTGAGAGAAGCCACTAGTGAAACCTATGGCCCCCGGGTCTATTTTCCATCATATTAATCTTCCAACACTTAGTTATTTTTATTTCCTTTTATTTTACTTTGCATCTTTATCATAAAAAATACCAAAAATATTATCTTATCATATCTATCAGATCTCACTCTCGTAAGTGACCGTGTAGGGATTGACAACCCCTTATTGCGTTGGTTGCAAGGATATATTTGTTTGTGTAGGTGCGAGGGACTCATGCGTGGCCTCCTACTGGATTGATACCTTGGTTCTCAAAAACTGAGGGAAATACTTACGCTACTTTGCTGCATCACCCTTTCCTCTTCAAGGGAAAACCAACGCAGTGCTCAAGAGGTAGCAAGAAGGATTTCTGGCGCCGTTGCCAGGGAGGTGTACGCAAAAGTCAACACACCAAGTACCCATCACAAACCCTTATCTCCCGCATTACATTATTTGCCATTTGCCTCTCGTTTTCCTATCCCCCACTTCACCCTTGCCGTTTTATTCGCCGTCTCTCTCTCTCTCTCTCTCCATCCTCCCTCTCTTTCTCTATTTGCCTCTTTTTGCCCGTCTCTTGTTTGCTCGTGTGTTGGATTGCTTGCTTGTCACGATGACTCAAGATAATACTAAACTATGTGACTTCACCAATACGAACAACAATGATTTCCTTAGCACTCCGATTGCTCCTCTTACCGATACTGAATCTTGTGAAATCAATGCTGCTTTGTTGAATCTTGTCATGAAAGATCAATTCACCGGCCTTCCTAGTGAAGATGCCGCTGCCCATCTAAATAGCTTCGTTGATTTGTGTGATATGCAAAAGAAGAAAGATGTGGATAATGATATTGTTAAATTGAAGCTATTTCCTTTTTCGCTTAGAGATCGTGCTAAAGCTTGGTTTTCGTCTTTGCCTAAAAATAGTATTGATTCTTGGAATAAGTGCAAAGATGCTTTTATCTCTAAGTATTTTCCTCCCACTAAGATCATCTCTCTTAGAAACGATATTATGAATTTTAAGCAACTTGATTATGAACATGTTGCACAAGCTTGGGAGAGGATGAAATTAATGATACGTAATTGCCCTACGCATGGTTTGCATCTGTGGATGATTATACAAATTTTTTATGCCGGACTGAATTTTGCTTCTAGAAATCTTTTAGATTCGGCCGCGGGAGGCACTTTTATGGAAATCACTTTAGGAGAAGCTACTAAACTCGAAGATAATATTATGGTTAATTATTCTCAATGGCACACTGAAAGATCTACTAATAAGAAAGTGCATGCGATAGAAGAAATTAATGTTTTGAGTGGAAAGATGGACGAACTTATGAAATTATTTGCTAATAAAAGTGTTTCTTATGATCCTAATGATATGCCTTTGTCTACTTTGACTGAGAATAATAATGAATCTATGGATGTGAATTTTGTTGGTAGGAATAATTTTGGTAACAACGCGTATAGAGGAACTTTAATCCTAGGCCGTATCCTAGTAATTCCTCTAATAATTATGGTAATTCCTACAACAATTCTTATGGAAATTATAATAAGATGCCCTCTGATTTTGAATCTAATATTAAAGAATTTATTACTTCGCAAAAGAATTTCAATGCTTTGATTGAAGAAAAATTGCTTAAGATTGATGAGTTGGCTAGGAACGTTGATAGAATTTATCTTGATGTTGATTCTTTGAAACTTAGATCTATTCCACCTAAGCATGATATCAATGAGTCTCTCAAAGGCATGAGAATTTTCCATTGATGAGTGCAAAGAAAGAACCGCTAGGATGCGTGTTAAGAAAGATTGCTTTATAAAAGCGTGTTCTTCTAGTTTCCATGATAATAAAGATGAAGATCTAAAAGTTATTGATGTGTCCTCTATTAAATGTTTGGTTTGCAATATGAATCTTGATAATGATGGGACTGAATATGATCCACCTTTACCTAGAAGGCGTTCCAAAAATTCGGAGTTTTTAGATCTTAATGCAAAAATTGGTAAAAGTGGGATTGAAGAGATCAAAACTTTCGATATTAATGAACCCACTATTTGGGTTTTCAAGGAATTTAATTATGATAATTGCTCTTTGATAGATTGTATTTCCTTGTTGCAATCCGTGCTAAATTCTCCTCATGCTTATAGTCAAAATAAAGCTTTTACTAAACATATCGTTGATGCTTTGATGCAATCTTATGAAGAAAAACTTGAGTTGGAAGTTTCTATCCCTAGAAAACTTTATGATGAGTGGGAACCTACTATTAAAATCAAGATTAAAGATCATGAATGCTATGCTTTGTGTGATTTGGGTGCTAGTGTTTCGACGATTCCAAAGACTTTGTGTGATTTGCTAGGTTTCCGTGATTTTGATGATTGTTATTTAAACTTGCACCTTGCGGATTCCACTATTAAGAAACCTATGGGAAGAATTAATGATGTTCTTATTGTTGAAAATAGGAATTATGTGCCCATAGATTTTATTGTTTCTTGGCATAGATTGCAATCCTCCATGTCCTATTATTCTTGGTAGACCTTTCCTTAGAACGATTGGTGCAATTATTGATATGAAGGAAGGGAATATTAGATTCCAATTTCCGTTAAGGAAAGGCATCGAACACTTCCCTAGAAAGAAAATTAAATTACCTTATGAATCTATTATGAGATACACTTATGGCTTGCCTACCAAAGATGGCAATACCTAGATCTATCCTTGCTTTTTATGCCTAGCTAGGGGCGTTAAACGATAGCGCTTGTTGGGAGGCAACCCAATTTTATTTTTATTACTTGATTTTTTATCCTATTTAGTAATAAATAATTTATCTAGCCTCTTTTTTGGTTGTGTTTTTGTGTTTAATTAGTGTTTGGGCCAAGTAGAACCGTTGGGAAGACTTGGGGAAAGTCTTTTTAATCTTGCTGTAAAAAACAGAAACTTAGCGCTCACGAGAATTTCTGCCATTTTTATTTTAAAAGTGATATTTAGTTAATTATTTTTTCAGATTATTAATAGATCAATTCCTCACGTCCAGAAATTTATTTTAGAATTTTTGGGTTTCCAGATCTTGCGTTAGTTACAGATTACTACAGACTGTTCTGTTTTTGACAGATTTTGTTTTTCGTGTGTTGTTTGCTTATTTTGATGAATCTATGGCTAGTAAAATAGTTTATAAACCATATAGAAGTTGGAAGACAATAGGTTTAACACCAATATAAATAAATAATGAGTTCATTACAGTACCTTGAAGTGGTGTTTTGTTTTGTTTTGCTAACGGAGCTCACGAGATTTTCTGTTAAGTTTTGTGTTGTGAAGTTTTCAAGTTTTGGGTGAAAGATTTGATGGATTATGGAATAAGGAGTGGAAAGAGCCTAAGCTTTGGGATGCCCATGGAACCCCAAGATAATCTAAGGACACCTAAAAGCCAAAGCTTGGGGATGCCCCGGAAGGCATCCCCTCTTTCGTCTACTTCCATCGGTAACTTTACTTGGAGCTATATTTTTATTCACCACATGATATGTGTTTTTCTTGGAGTGTCTTGTATGATTTGAGTCTTTGATTTTTAATTTACCACAATCATCCTTTCTGTACACACCTTTTTATAGAGACACACATGATTCGGAAATTATTAGAATACTCTATGTGCTTCACTTATATCTTTTGAGTTATATAGTTTTTGCTCTAGTACTTCACTTATATCTTTTAGAGCACGGTGGTGGTTCTGTTTTATAGAAACTATTATTCTCTCATGCTTCACTTAAATTATTTTGAGAGTCTTAAATAGCATAGTAATTTACTTAAATAATCCTAATATACTAGGTATTCAAGACTAGTAAAAACTTTCTTATGAGTGTGTTGAATACTAAGAGAAGTTTGATGCTTGATGATTGTTTTGAGACATGGAGGTAGTGATATCAAAGTTGTGCTAGTTGAGTAGTTGTGAATTTGAAAAATACTTGTGTTGAAGTTTGCAAGTCCCGTATCATGCACGTATGGTAAACGCTGTGTAACAAATTTGAAACATGAGGTGTTCTTTGATTGTCCTCCTTATGAGTGGCGGTCGGGGACGAATGATGGTCTTTTCCTACCAATCTATCCCCCCTAGAAGCATGCGCGTAGTGCTTGGTTTTTGATAACTTGTAGATTTTTGCAATAAGTATGTGAGTTCTTTATGACTAATGTTGAGTCCATGGATTATACGCACTCTCACCTTTCCATCATTGCTAGCCTCTTCGGTACCGTGCATTGCCCTTTCTCACATTGAGAGTTGGTGCAAACTTCGCCGGTGCATCCAAACCCCGTGATATGATACGCTCTTTCACACATAAACCTCCTTATATCTTCCTCAAAACAGCCACCATACCTACCTATTATGGCATTCCCATAGCCATTCCGAGATATATTGCCATGCAACTTTCCACCGTTCCATTTATCATGACACATTCATCATTGTCATATTGCTTTGCATGATCATGTAGTTGACATAGTATTTGTGGCAAAGCCACCATTCATAATCCTTTCATACATGTCACTCTTTGTTCATTGCATATCCCGGTACACTGCCAGAGGCATTCATATAGAGTCATACTTTGTTCTAGTATCGAGTTGTAATCATTGAGTAAATAAATAGAAGTGTGATGATCATCATTTTCTAGAGCATTGTCCCAAGTGAGGAAAAAAATGAGAAAGGCCATAAAAAAGAGAAGGCCCAAAAAAAGAGAGAAAAAGAGAGAAGGGACAATGTTACTATCCTTTTTACCACACTTGTGCTTCAAAGTAGCACCATAATCTTCATGATAGAGAGTCTTTTGTTTTGTCACTTTTGTATACTAGTGGGAACTTTTCATTATAGAACTTGGCTTGTATATTCCAACAATGGGCTTCCTCAAATGCCCTAGGTATTCGTGAGTGATACGTCTCCGTCGTATCTACTTTTGCAAACACTTTTGCCCTTGTTTTGGACTCTAACTTGTATGATTTGAATGGAACTAACCCAGACTGACGCTGTTTTCAGCAGAATTGCCATGGTGTTGTTTTATGTGCAGAAAACAAATATTCTCGGAATGACCTAAAACTCCACGGAACATCTTAGAAAAAATAATGAAAAATCCTCGCCAAAGATGAAGACCAGGGGGCCCACACCCTTCTCACGAGGGTAGGGGGCGCGCCCCCCCTAGGGCGCGCCCCCTACCT
This sequence comes from Triticum dicoccoides, assembly GCF_002162155.2. Taxonomy (NCBI): domain Eukaryota; kingdom Viridiplantae; phylum Streptophyta; class Magnoliopsida; order Poales; family Poaceae; genus Triticum; species Triticum dicoccoides. The sequence goes on from NC_041384.1 coordinate 404,921,778, forward strand.
CGTGGGCCCCCTGGATGCCCTCCAACGCCAACTCCAACTCTATATATTTGCTTTCGGAGAGGAATAAAAAACAGAGAGAAGAAATCATCATGTTTTACGATACGGAGCCGCCGCCAAGCCCTAAAACCTCTCGGGAGGGCTGATCTGGAGTCCGTTCGGGGCTCCGGAGAGGGGGATTCGTCGTCGTCGTCATCATCAACCATCCTCCATCACCAATTTCATGATGCTCACCGCCGTGCGTGAGTAATTCCATCGTAGGCTTGCTGGACGGTGATGGGTTGGATGAGATTTATCATGTAATCGAGTTAGTTTTGTTAGGGTTTGATCCCTAGTATCCACTATGTTCTGAGATTGATGTTGCTATGACTTTGCTATGCTTAATGCTTCTCACTAGGGCCCGAGTGCCATGATTTCAGATCTGAACCTATTATGTTTTCATGAATATATGTGAGTTCTTGATCCTATCTTGCAAGTCTATAGTCACCTACTATGTGTTATGATCCGGCAACCCCGAAGTGACAATAATCGGGACCACTCCTGGTGATGACCATAGTTTGAGGAGTTCATGTATTCACTATGTGCTAATGCTTTGTTCTGGTTCTCTATTAAAAGGAGGCCTTAATATCCCTTAGTTTCCAATAGGACCCCGCTGCCACGGGAGGGTAGGACAAAAGATGTTATGCAAGTTCTTTTCCATAAGCACACATGACTATATATGGAATACATGCCTACATTACATTAATGAATTGGAGCTAGTTCTGTGTCACCCTATGTTATGACTGTTACATGATGAACCACATCTGGCATAATTATCCATCACTGATCTGGTGCCTACGAGTTTTCCATATACTAGTTCTCGCTTATTTACTTTCCCGCTGCTACTATTACAATCACTACAAAATACCAAAAACATTACTTTTCCCGTCTTCACTTTTGTTGCTGCTACCACCACTATCATATTACTTTGCTACTAAACACTTTGCTGCAGATACTAAGTTTCCAGGTGTGGTTGAATTGACAACTCAGCTGCTAATACTTAAGAATATTCTTTGGCTCCCCTTGTGTCGAATCAATAAATTTGGGTTGAATACTCTACCCTCGAAAGCTGTTGCAATCCCCTATACTTGTGGGTCATCAGTGAGCAAGCAAGTTGGATGCATGCCCACATCTTGCGGTGTCCTTTCCCAGTGACAGCAGGGGCATCAAGGCACGTATTGTATTGTTGCCATCGACGATAACAAGATAGGGTTTATATCATATTGCATGAGTTTATCCCTCTACATCATGTCATCTTGCTTAAAGCGTTACTCTGTTCTTATGAACTTAATACTCTAGATGCATGCTGGATAGCGGTCAATGTGTGGAGTAATAGTAGTAGATGCAGGCAGAAGTCGGTCTACTTGTCTCGGATGTGATGCCTATATACATGATCATACCTAGATATTCTCATAACTATGCTCAATTCTGTCAATTGCTCAACAGTAATTTGTTCACCCATCGTAAATACTTATGCTCTTGAGAGAAGCCACTAGTGAAACCTATGGCCCCTGGGTCTATTTTCCATCATATTAATCTTCCAACACTTAGTTATTTTTATTTCCTTTTATTTTACTTTGCATCTTTATCATAAAAATACCAAAAATATTATCTTATCATATCTATCAGATCTCACTCTCGTAAGTGACCGTGTAGGGATTGACAAACCCTTATCGCGTCGGTTGCGAGGATTTATTTGTTTGTGTAGGTGTGAGGGACTTGCGTGGCCTCCTACTGGATTGATACCTTGGTTCTCAAAAACTGAGGGAAATACTTACGCTACTTTGCTGCATCACCCTTTCCTCTTTAAGGGAAAACCAACACAGTGCACAAGAGGTACCACTCATCACTCTAATTTAATTTGTTGGGTTGATAATTACTTTTAATTGGGATTGAGTTGGAGGTACCTTCTCAGTGATGTTTCAACTACCATGATAGTTAAATAAAAATTTATTCCTTTGTTATAGGGAAAAATTGGCTTTTCGCAAAACATATTAACCATACAGCCTCCACCAGCCATATATGCATGTAGTGATAGCATTTATCTGTTCATTACTCTCTTGTGTTACATTGCCAACATATTCCATGTGTTGACCCATTTTTCGGGCTGCAACGTATTATGTTGCAGACTTTTCAGACGAGGAGTAAGGTTTGCTAGGCCGTTGTCATGCACTCAGCTATGCCGTTGGAGTTGATGGACTCACTTTATCTTCCAAGTCTTCTGTTGTTATCGTTTTTAGATGGCCTTAAGCCGTATTTATTGTAATAAGTTCTCTTTTGAGACATTGAATGTAATAAGTGTATGGTTGCTACTCTGCTATAAATCTTTCGAATACTCTGTGTGTCAGCTTTACCGATCCAGGGATGACACTGAAGCACAGAGACTTGACCGTCTGAGGTCGGGTCGCTACAAGATGGTATCAGAGCACACGCTGAATGTAGGACACAACCACTAAGAAAAGCCATAGGTCACTCTTCTCTACTCATTTCTGACTCCTCTCCATTTTCTACTCTTTAGGATGGCAGACTCGAGGAACAAGTTTGCACAACCGGATGAAGACACACCTTTTGGACGACACTTGAAGGAAGTCACTAGGTACCTGAACATTGGAATACCAAACTTCACCAGGACCTACAACGCCACTTTACCAAAATAGGAGCACTGGTTGATTCGAGTCCAAGTTCCAGGAAGGACATTCACGCCGGTCACTAAACCCATAGAGTTTTCCTTTGGTGCACCCACCTGGATTCTAGGCAAGAGCATGGCAGCCCACATTGCTATGAGATGTATTTGGGAAGTCTACAAACAGGAGCTGAAGGACACTATATACCAGATATGTGGGCGCCGAGACGAGCAATGGGAGATGATCAGCACGAGGAGGGATAGATCCATTGCAGCATTTATCCAGGAGCTAAACGAGCACATTCGACGCCAGGAGAACCAGATGTGCGCAAGCATGATGGATCTGAAGAAGGCAATGACCAGGATCACGGAGCTAGAAGAGGAACTCAAGGCTACCCGCGATGATTACGAGGAGGAAATCATCATACTACTGGAGAAGAATGACGACCTGACAAGGAAGCTAGGAGTTTTTATTGGAGACCCCGCGCCAGGAGGAGAAGACGACGAACCTAAGGAGATTCGTTCCGAAGACTATATCATCATCGGCGACACCAACTCTGACCCGGATAGTAGTGATGATGACTATGAAGACGAAGCTGGAGTGGATATCATGGAGTCTTCCACTGATCAAACTTTCTAGTAGACCACCAATACTATTAGTAGTACCCCCATGTAAATATTAGTAGTCCAAGCACTGTAACGTTAGTTAGACCGATTGTATGCCCTTGCTTGATTGATTGAGTGATATGATATGATTGTGTTTGTCTCATGTGCATATGGGTAGTGCTTTCTCATTAGACCTCATTCTATTCTAAACTCTTCCCTCTAAAATCCATCAGATGCCTCCGAGATGTGACCCCGGATTTGCTTTCCCACCGGAGCTCACTCAGTTGATCCAGCAGCAGAATGCCTTGATGCAGTTGTTAGTTCAAAACCAAGGCAACAATAATAACAACAACAACAATAACAACCCACCGCCCGTCGGTGTCAAAACCGGTGGATCTCGGGTAGGGGGTCCCGAACTGTGCGTCTAGGCTGGATGGTAACAGGGGGCGGGGGACACAATGTTTTACCCAGGTTCGGTCCCTCTTGATGGAGGTAAAACCCTACGTCCTGCTCGATTGATATTGATGATATGGGTAGTACAAGAGTAGATCTACCACGAGATCAAAGAGGCTAAACCCTAGAAGCTAGCCTATGGTATGATTGTCGTTCGTACGAACTAAAACCCTCCGGTTTATATAGACACCGGAGAGGGCTAGGGTTACACAGAGTTGGTTACAATGGTAGGAGATCTACATATCCGTATCGCCAAGCTTGCCTTCCATGCCAAGAAAAGTCCCTCCTGGACACGGGACAAAGTCTTCAATCTTGTATCTTCATAGTCCAGGAGTCTGGCCGAAGGTATAGTCCGGCTATCCGGACACCCCCTAATCCAGGACTCCCTCAGTAGCCCCCGAACCAGGCTTCAATGACGACGAGTCTGGCATGCAAATTGTCTTCGGCATTGCAGGGCGGGTTCTCCTCCGAATTCCGTGTACCTGTTGAATAATGTCCGGTTTCTTGTAAATGTAGCGCTCCATGGCTTCTACGCCCAATAATGGCCGTCTTCCACGTGTCAAACGAATACGAAAAGTCAGGGTGTTTTATATTTACACCCCTAGCCACGTGAATGAGCCGCCTATTTAAGGGGACGGGGATTTAGATCCAAACCACACCTTCTCCCCTCCACGAGTATTCATCAGAGCGTATCCGACAGGGGTCCATTCTATCATGGCCGGCCGCCGCAGCTCCTCCTCTCGCCCTTCCAGCCCTTAGCCTGGAGATTGGAAGAGGTGCTCCATCCCGCACAGCGAGCTAGTGATGCTCTAGACCAAGGGATTTCTCCCCCCGACCTATATGGTCCCGGTTCGAGCCGGACTTGCCACCTATAATGGCGGAGAGCAAGCGGAGAGCGCCCCCAATCCCTCCAAAGGAGAGCGGGTATGCCTTGTCCCTTACTTAATAAGGGGGCTCGGATCTCCAATTCATCCGTTTCTCCGGGGGCTCCTGGAGTTCTATGGCCTCCAGCTGCACAACCTCACGCCTGCCTCCATATTGCATATCGCGGGCTTCGTAGCCCTTTGCGAGCTATTTTTGGGCTGCGAGGCTCATTTCGTGCTGTGGAAAAGGCTATTCTGCCTTGTGCCCCGTTCTCAGAAGGGATCAATATATCTAGTGGGCGGAGCCGAAATGTGGCGCATCGCCGGGACCGGATATCTATCCGGAACCCCAAAGAAGGCGCCCGAGGACTGGCCTTCAGAATGGTTTTATATAGAGGACGTCCCGCTGCCGGATCCTGTCCGGATTGGCCTCCCTGAGTTCGACAGTGCTCCCCTAAAGAAGCGCCTAAGATGGTGTCCACGGAGCCCTCAGAGGGAAAGTGACAAGAACGTTCTTTACCTGATGGGCTGGATAAGATGGTTAGCTCATTCCGGATTGACCATGATCGGAGTCATCGCCGCATGCATCATGCGAGGGGTGCAGCCGCTTCAGTATAGAGGCCACCCCATGTGGGACTTCAACGGGGAGGACGACGCCACCCGCCACGGCCGTAAGGGGCCGGATTCGGCTGCCGCTCTAATAAAGACCTTGTCCGCTTTGTACAAGGGAGAAGAGGAGGAATTTCTCCGCGTCAACCCACAGGGTGGATTTTCTATGTACAATCCCCCAAGTTGGGTAAGTGGACACTTTTACTTGCCCATCCGTTTTATATTCCCATCGTTAAATATTTAGTCTAACGACTTCAACGCAGGAACTGCGCCAGGCTGTTAAAGAAATAAACAGCCCTCCTCCACAACCCGAGGATCCGGGACGGTCCCTCGACCCGGCCTCTCAAGAGGATCCGGACTTATCTGTGGAGCTAATTGATGGGGTGTTTCATCAATTGAGCAAGGACAACGCCTTGGTGGCCATTAGGGCCGATTACCCAGGGCTACTCCCAGCCTCACAGGTAACTGAGACCGAAGTCCCAACACTTTGAAAAGGGATCTATCCTCGCATGTTTTCGATTGCCGTATGACAACCGTGTTTTGCAGGGGAGGTCCTTGAGATGGGAGGCCGAGCCTGCGGCGACTAGCCAACGAGGGGCGGCAAGGCCCCACGGGCTGAAAAGAAGTGCGGTCCAGATTGAGACGCCGGCGCAAAGGTATAGCGCGCCATCTTATTACCAGGTGTTATTCCTTCAAGTCATATTAATGCTCGTGCTCTCTTCAGGACGAAGAGGCCTCGTTGGACTATATCCGAAGAGGTTGCCAATCGCGCCTCCACCAGCCAGGCTCCAAAGCCTGGTCCGGAAACGGAGGCGAACACAAGGCGCACACCGGACGCTCCTCCGACAGAGGATGCAGACAGGCTGTCTACCACCAATTCCGAGGTGGAGAGTGCCATGAACCACAGGCGTCGCCAGACAGTTCTTCGCGATGCTTGTTTCTCCGAAGAGGCATTGATGCCTTCAATTCAGGAGATGCGTACCTCTGTGCCGCTCAAGATGGTCTAGCCAGAGCCACGGAGCAATATGTAAAAGACATGCGGGTAATTTTTTTTGGTAATTATATATATACCAGTAGCCCCCGAGACTTGAAACAGTTAGAATAACTAATTTAATGATCATTTGTTATGCAGGTTCTTACAAAAAAGGATACCCTACTGTCCCAGGAGCTGGAAGAGTGCAAAGCCCAACTTGAGGCCGCACTAGCCGCGGCAGGGGAGCCCAAGGAGACCCCCTCTGGTAATATACGCTTCGAAAGATAAGTATTTTGCAAAGTGCGGCATGGGTGCAAATCTGACAAATGAAATTGCAGATGGCGCCGGATTAAATCCGGAAAAGCAACAACTCCTACGCCAGCTAAAGGCTGGTAAGAGTGTGCTGACAAAGGTGAGGCGGGAGAAGAACGATCTCCAAGATGCCAACACCAAGCTGGGCGTTGAACTGAAGGATGTTCGTGCCCAGCTGTTGGACTCCGTTAAGGAGAATCAGCGGCTTCGACACGGCATATTTAGTAAGTGCTTAAACGAACTTTTTGAAAAAAGAGTTCGGCGAGGAAGTTGACTAACAGAGTAATGTCTGTAGGTATGCTAACAGGTCGTCCTGCGGAGGAAATGCCCGGTTCTACGGGTGACCTTCTTCCCGAGCTCTCACAACTGCACGAGCGAGTTCGGCAGGTGATGCAAGGCGTCGCCCAGGCCTTGTGGCCATCCTCCTCCATGCCCGAAGGCCTTGGAGAGCTTGTAGAGAAGCTGAAGGGAGCGTGGCGGCGCTTCCGATTGTGGAAGATGTCGGCCTGCCGTCAAGGCGCCAGGGAGGCCTGGGCCATGGTGAAGACACGGTACACAAAGGCTGAACCAAACCACATGGCCGAGGTCAAACCCGTGGGGCCCGATGGGAAGGAGATCCCTGTGAGCTTAGTATACGGCCAAGTAGAATTGGCCGCAAAGTATTCCCAATAGGACTGTAAGCTAGACAGCCTGTTAGATGGTATTGAAGAGGAATACAATCAGTCAGATTGACTATGTAGTTTTAATTGACATGTGTAATGCCTTCTAGCCGGATTGTAGATCGTTTGTCATGGCCGACATTTTCGCTTCAACCTCGGGACCTGACAGTCCGGATTGTGTACGAATACCCTTGCGGTTATATAAGAACCGGGGTATGCATGGAGACCAGGCGTAGGGGTCATTAGTGCTTGAACAGACAAGTGCCCAACTAGTTATGTTATATTACATGGTTAGTAAGAAACATCTTCCAGGGAGAATAGTTCCGTTAGGGGTTCCTTCCCCTGGGAGGCATGCCCTAAAGTGCATGTCCATTCTACGAAAAGATACGCAGGAAAAACATCTGGGGGCGTATAGATAAATAAGTGAAAAAAGACCATCTTTAGTTCAGCGACCAAATATTCCCTTAAGAACGCTAGCTTTCGGCTTCACCCAGTCTGAGGTACACATTTGGCTGACCCGGCAGTAACAATCGCAGAGGTGCTCCCTTTACCACCTAGCCGAACAATCGGGAACGTAGGGGTAAGCATAGGAGCCAGGCAACCCAGCTTGGCCAAAACTTAAGTCATATCGATGCATATAATGGTGAATAAAAGGTACATGCGGAAGTGTGACACATGTGTTGGGCATGAAGCCCGTATAAATAAGCTTCTGTTTAAAGAAGCCCCCAGGTTTAATAAGCACGGATAGCGCATCACTTTATGAGCCTTTAAAGGCTATAAGAGAGAGAGAGGAGAAGGAGAGAAATGTAAGACAGAAAGTATATAAAAAATGGACAGAGGAAGGAGACGAACACAGAGTCCGGCGCTAGGCATAGAATCTTCGGAGACGGGCTGCGTTCCATGGGTTCAGCTCGAGTCGGTTATCCGATGCATCTCGCAGGCGGTACGCTCCACCAGTCAAGACTTGGTCAATTATGAAGGGACCTTCCCACTTGGGCTTGAGTTTGTCCTTTTTCTTGTCCGACAGGCGTAGAACTAATTCTCCAACGTTGTAATTTTTGGCCCGTACTTCTCTGCTTTGGTATCTTCGAGCCTGCTGTTGATAGAATGCGGAACGGGCTTTTGCCACGTCACGCTCTTCCTCCAAGGTGTCCAAACTGTCCTGCCGATCGAGCTCGGCTTCTCTTTCTTTGTACATGCGCACTCAAGGTGAGTCATGAATTATGTCGCAGGGCAAAACTGCCTCTGCGCCGTACACCATGAAGAATGGTGTGTATTCGGTGGTGCGATTCGGCGTGGTCCGCAGCCCCCAGAGTACAGAGTCGAGCTCCTCTACCCAGTGCATATGTAACGCCCCAGATGTAACTTTCCATATTTGTATCCAACTCTTGCCGTCTCCGGCGCTAAGTTATATTTATTTCTCGGGTTCGGGTCTTGTCTCCGTGTGTTGTTTTCGTTTTCATGCATCTCATACCATGTCATCTCGTGCATTGCATTTGCATACATGTTCATCTCACGCATTCGAGCATTTTCCCCGTTGTCCGTTTTGCATTCCGGCGCTTCGTTCTCCTCCGGTGGTCATTTCTAGTCTTCTTTCGTGTGTGGGGTTTAAACATTTCCGGATTGGACCGAGACTTGCCAAGCGGCCTTGGTTTACTACCGGTAGACCGCCTGTCAAGTTTCGGGTCATTTGGACTTCGTTTGATACTCCAACGGTTAACCGAGGGACCGGAAAGGCCTCGTGTGTATTGCAGCCCAACACCCTCCAAATTTGGCCCAAAACCCACCAAACTCTGCTCCATGTCCTAGAGCCTTCGATCACGATCGTGTGGGCGAAAACCGACCTCATTTGGACTCTCCTAGCTCCCTCTATGCCTATATATAGACCCCCTCCTCCAAATCTCGGATCCCCTCGTCTCAAACCCTAGCTTAAAAAAAACAGATCTCCACCGACGGACGTGTCCGCCCCCGGCCGGACAACGTCCGCCGCCGCCCGCCTCAGCCAGCCGGGTCGCGCCACGTGGCGCCGGACCACTTCGCCGACCGCGCCGCCAGCCCGCGGGCCCACGCGGGGC
>NC_041384.1:404931503-404939262 GCF_002162155.2 Triticum dicoccoides
CTTTTGTCCAGAAACCCTAGTTTTTTATGCATTCTTTGACTGCTTGTATCTCCGCAACCGTAGATCCGTTTTGGGCATATGATGTATCAAAATCTTCGTCTCGACATGTACATCATTTCATTCCATTGCATCATTAGCAGTTGAGGTCATCTTGATGCCCAAAATGCTGTTAGAAGGAGGCTTCATGAGTTAGATTGCAGATCCGTTAGTTCATCATGCACTTTTGTCATTTTTGCTATGTTTAATTCGTGCATGATATGCCTGTGCCCCTTTGGGATGAATTGTTAAGCATTTTGTCTTCTTTCCAGAGGTGCCACCCATGTATTTTTAGGATGTGTGTGTTGTCTTGTGCAAGCTTGCGAAGAGAGGTACCTGAGATTGCAGATTTCAGAGACTTGGTGATTTCCACTCTTGCCGCCCTAGTTCCCGTCATATCGGTGTTATGTTCCCGGATTGTGCGTCCCTTACGCGGTTGGGCTATAATGGGAACCCCTTGATAGTTCGCCTTGATTAAAGCTTTTCCAGCAATGCCCAACATTGGTTTTACCATTTGCCACCTAGCCTCTTTTTCCCTTGGGTTTCCGGAGCCCGAAGGTCATCTTTATTTTAGCCCCCCACGGGCCAGTGCTCCTCTGAGTGTTGGTCCGAACTAGAGCCCTGTGCAGCGCCACCTCGGGGAAACTCGAGGTTTGGTTTTAGTTGTACGGATTGCTCATTTGAGTGTGCCCTGAGAAAGAGATATGTGCAGCTCCTATCGGGATTTGTCGGCACATTCGGGTGGTGTTGCTGGACTTGTTTTAACCTGTCGAATCATCTTGTTGTACCAAGATACCGAGTCTGATCGGTGTGTCTTGGGTGGAGGTCTATTCCTTCGTTGACCGTGAGAGCTTGTTATGGGCTAAGTTGGGACCCCCCTGCAGGGATTGATCTTTCGAAAGTTGTGCCCGCGGTTATGGGCAGATGGGAATTTGTTAATGTCCGGTTGTAGATAACTTTAACTAAACTTAATTAAAATGAATCAACCGTGTGTGTTACCGTGATGGCCCCTTCTCGGCGGAGTCCGGGAAGTGGACACGGTGTTGGAGTTATGCTTGCGCAGGATGTTCCTTTAGCTTCTCGCTCGTGCTTCGCCTTCTCTTCTCGCTCTCTTTTGCGTATAAGTTAGCCACCACATATGCTAGTCGCTTGCTGCAGCTCCACATATATTTGCCTTATCCATTCCTATGAGCTTAAATAGTTTTGATCGCGTGGGTGTGAGATTGCTGAGTCCCTGTGGCTCACAGATACTACAACTCCAGATGCAGGTCCAGGTGTTTCTGCTCCAGTTGACGATTACGAGCTCAAGTGGGAGTTCGACGAGGACTCTCAGCGATACTATGTTTCCTTTCCCGATGATCAGTAGTGGTGCCTAGTTGGGGTTATCGATTCAGGACCTTGTCGCATGTTGGGTTCTTTTCTATTTTGGCGCCGTAGTCGGGCCATGAGTGCTTGTTTGATGGATGTTATTTATGTACTCTGATGTGACGTGGCGAGTGTAAGCCAACTATGTTATCTTCCCCTTTTTATCATATACTACATGGGATGTTGTAATGATTGCCTAACTTGCAACATTGCTTTCAATGCGGTTATGTCTCTAAGTCGTGCCTCGACACGTGGGAGCTATAGCCGCATCGAGGGCGTTACAAGTTGGTATCAGAGCCATCCCCGACCTTAGGAGCCCCATTGCTTGATCGTTTTTAGCAGCCGAGTTGTGTCGAGAAAAATGTTTTGAGTCCTTAGGAATTATATATCGGAGAGCTTAGGAATTCTTTTTACTTCCCAGTCTCCTCATCGCTTTGGTAAGGCATCCTGGCGTAGAGTTTTGACTCTTCTCTTCTCAAATTTCACTAAAAAAATTTTTTAGGATCACGCGAGTATCTTGGATTTGTTCCGATGGTTTTGTGACGAGAACATTGTTCTTGGTGCCTCCTGTCTTTAGGGGTTGTGGCAGTGTCCCGGGGAGTTGAGCTCCGAGGTGTTGTCGTCACAATTTTATCGTTGCAATTCTGGTATACTTGAGATATGTTCGCCGACATCGAAAATCTCTTTTATGTAGTTCGTTGGTGAGATAACCTCGACGCCACCCAGTACTGGGGCGGGAGTTCGGGAGTATCGCCATAACTTGTATATCGGATGCTTTTCGAAGGTTGAGGTAGATGGTTTCCGAAGTTTTCTTGGTTATGTGTTGAAGGATGGATACAGCTGGATGTAGGATTTGCTAGTTTGGGTGAGATATTGTGCTTCCCCTGTATCCCCAACACCTGATTGCATAACCGGAAAGGTTCGGGAGTTTCATAGGTGGGAATTCTAGTAGCTCTAGTTCTTCTTCCACGGATATTGGTTTGAGATTGGGATTTCTTACCGATTATTCGTTCTTGATCCGTACCTTGTTGATTTATTTCTCTACCTTAATTCTTCGTGGCTTCGCAATTTATGGATATGTGACCATTTGAAGAGGAATGCATTCGTTCATTTTGTTAGGATGTGAAGACTATATGTTGCAATTTTCATTCCGTTGGATTCAGCTTCTATATTGTTATCTACCTATGTGCTAATGGTGGTCAACCTCTTCAGGATGGCTCCTCCAACGCGCACGACTCCGAATCCTGATCCGCCTCCACCTCCGCCTCCTCCGGAAGCATGGCAAGCTGTGATGGCCGCTACTAATGCAAACACACAGTTGATCAGGCAAATTCTCCAAGAGCGCAATCAAGGCAGTCAAGGGAATCAAGGCCATAATCAGCACCACTTTGCTACTCTGAACCAGTTCCTCGCAAATGGCCCAAAGACGTTCAGCGGTTGTGTTGAGGCTACCGATGCTGACGATTGGCTAGTGGATCTGGGCAAGCATTTTGAATGCAGCAACGTCAGGCCTGAAGATTTCGTCAAGTTCGCTTCTTTCCAGCTCAAAGATCAGGCTGCAGAGTGGTTCCAGCAGTACAAGGATTCCAGAGGTGGACGTGTTATCACTTGGGACGATTTCCGTCAAGATTTCCGCGCTCATCACATCCCTCAAAGTGTGGTTGAGAGTAAGCGTCAGGAATTCCGCAATCTGAAGCAAGGCTCTTTGTCTGTCTATGACTACAACAAGTTGTTCCAGAAGCTCGCCCGTTTTGCCAAGCAGGATGTTCCTGATGAGAAGAGCATGATCTATCAGTTCAGGGGTGGTCTTCGTGAGGAAATTCAGCTCGCTCTTATCCTCTTTGAGCCGTTGAGATACGATGAGTTCTACAACATGGCACTGAAGCAAGAGGCTGCTCAGATGAGGTGTGATGCTTCCAGGAAGCGTGCCAGAGATGTTACTCCGTCTTCCTCTACTCAAGTGGTCAAGCAGCAGAAGTATTGGCTTCCTCCTCCGTTCCGTCAGCCGTATCAGCAGAAGAGCAAAGGTGGCAGTGGTTTCTCCCACCCACCCAACCCAGGCTTTCAGAACAAGGCTTCGTCTCAAGCTCCAAGACCGAGTGCTCTGTATCACCGTCCGCTTTCAGAGGTCACGTGCAACAAGTGCCAACAGAAGGGTCACTATGCCAACAAGTGTACCAACCAGAGGCGTCTTCCTCCTCCTCCTCCTGTCAGATCGGCAAGTACAGATGTGGTCAAGCACAATCCCAAGCATGCCAAGGTCAATATGGTGAATGCAGCTCAGGCAGAGGATTCTTCAGATGTGATCATGGGTAACCTTCCTGTTAATGATATTCCTGCAAAAGTTCTTTTTGACACTGGTGCATCGCATTATTTCATCTCGAGACCTTTTGCTTCCAAGCATGATTTTGTTACTCAAATGTTGCCGAGACCGTTGTCTATTGACTCTCCGGCCAGCCTCTTGACATCTCGAGTGTGTGTTCCGGATGTTACAATCACTTTGGGCGACTGCAAGTTTCTCTCTTCTCCGGTGGTTCTTGGCAATTCTGACATTGATCTTATTCTTGGGATGGACTGGCTCTCTAAGCATAAAGCTCAGCTTGATTGTGCAGCCAGGCAGATTCAACTGACTCATTCGTCTGAGGATGTAATTGTCTTTGCTGCTCGGGATAATACCATCCGGTTGTTTTCTCTCAATGAGAAGGGTGAATTGGATGCTATTTCGCAGATTCCGGTTGTTTGTGAGTATCAAGACGTTTTTCCAGAAGAGCTCCCAGGAATGCCTCCAAACCAGCCGGTTGAATTCGTTATTGAACTTGAGCCTGGCACGGAACCTGTGTGCAAACGTCCTTACAAGCTCGGCCCCGAAGAGTTGAAGGAGCTGAAGAAACAACTCGATGAGCAAGAAAGATTGGGTCTCATTCGGCCTAGTACTTCTCCGTGGGGTTGTGGTGTTCTTTTTGTGAAGAAGAAGGATGGATCGAGTCGACTTTGTGTTGATTACCGTCCAGTAAACAAGAAGACCATCAAGAACAAATACCCACTTCCCAACATCAATGAGCTGTTCGAACAACTCAAGGGTGCTCAAGTATTCTCCAAGCTTGATCTCCGTATGGGTTATCATCAGATTCGTATTCGTGAGCAAGATATTCCCAAGACGACGTTTAGGACAAGCTTTGGTTCATATGAATACACCGTCATGTCTTTTGGCCTCGCCAACGCTCCTCCGACGTTCTCTCGCATGATGAACTTCATCTTCAACCCCTACACCAATGAATTCGTTTTGGTCTATCTCGACGACATTCTGGTTTTCTCGAAGAACAAGGAAGATCATGCCAAGCACTTGCGTTTGGTTCTTGACAAGCTCAGGGAACATCAGTTCTACGCCAAGTTCTCCAAGTGTGAATTTTGGCTCGATGAGGTTCTTTATCTTGGTCATATCATCTCTGCCAAGGGCATTTCCGTGAATCCTGAGAAGGTGTCTGCAATTGTGAATTGGGAACCTCCTCAGAACGTAAAGCAACTCCGCAGTTTTCTCGGTCTCGCAAGCTATTGCAGAAGATTCGTTGAAAACTTTTCTAAGATCGCCAAGCCTCTCTCAAATCTTCTTCAGAAGCACGTCAAGTACGTTTGGTCTCCGGAGTGTGATATTGCTTTCAACACTTTGAAAGAGAAATTGATCACTGCTCCAGTTCTGACTCCTCCTGATGAAACCAAGCCGTACGAGGTCTTTTGTGATGCCTCTCTCCAAGGTCTCGGTGCTGTACTGATGCAAGAGAAGAAAGTTGTTGCTTATACCTCTCGCCAGTTGAAACCTAATGAGAAGAACTACCCCACTCATGATCTCGAGTTGGCGGCAGTTGTGCACGCTTTGTTGACTTGGAGACATCTTCTATTGGGAAGGAAAGTGGATATTTTCACTGATCACAAGAGTCTCAAGTACATCTTCACTCAGCCTAATCTCAACCTCAGGCAGACTCGATGGGTCAAAATGATTCAAGAGTACAATCCGAGTATCGAGTATACTCCAGGCAAGGCTAATGTGATTGCTGACGCTTTGAGCAGAAAAGCATATTGCAACAGTCTGATTCTCAAGCCTTATCAACCCGAGCTTTGTGAAGCTTTCCGCAAACTTAATCTGCAAGTTGTTCCTCAAGGTTTCCTCGCCAACCTTCAAGTCTCTCCTACCTTAGAAGACCAGATTCACCAAGCCCAACTTCTTGATGCTATGGTGAAGAAGGTGAAGATTGGTATTGCAAAGAGTCAGTCCAAGTACAAGTGCTACCGACTTGATGACAAGGACACTCTCTTCTTCGAGGATCGAATTGTTGTGCCCAAAGGTGAACTTCGTAAGGTGATCACGAATGAGGCTCACAACTCTCTCCTCTCCATCCACCCTGGTAGTACGAAGATGTATCAAGACCTCAAGCAAGCTTATTGGTGGACTCGAATGAAGCGCGAGATCGCTCAATTCGTGAATGAATGTGATGTCTGCAGAAGAGTGAAGGCAGAACACCAAAGGCCAGCTGGTCTCCTCCAACCTCTTGCCATTCCAGAATGGAAGTTTGACCACATTGAAATGGACTTCATGACTGGGTTTCCAAAGTCCAAGCGTGGCAATGATGCTATATTCGTCGTCATCGACAAGCTCACCAAAGTGGCTCATTTTCTGCCTATCAAAGAGTCGATCACTGTAGCTCAATTGGCGGAACTCTTTACCTCTCGCATTGTCTCTCTGCACGGTATTCCTCAAGTGATATCTTCAGACCGTGGCAGCATCTTTACCTCCAAGTTTTGGGATTCTTTTCAGAAAGCCATGGGCACCAACATCCGCTTCAGCACAGCTTTCCATCCTCAAACGAGCGGTCAAGTCGAGCGTGTCAACCAGATTCTCGAAGATATGCTTAGGGCTTGTGTGATCTCCTTCGGCATGAAGTGGGAGGATTGTCTTCCTTATGCTGAATTCTCATACAACAACAACTTTCAAGCAAGTTCGGGCAAGGCCCCCTTTGAAATTCTGTATGGCAGGAAGTGCCGTACCCCTCTCAACTGGTCTGAGACCGGTGAACGTCAGCTGCTGGGCAATGACCTAATCACAGAGGCAGAAGAAATGTGCAAAGTCATTCGTGATAACCTCAAAGCAGCCCAGTCCCGCCAGAAGAGCTACTATGATAGTAAGCACCATGATCTGGCTTTCGAGATCGGAGATCACGTTTACCTCCGCGTCTCTCCTATGAAAGGTACTCGTCGCTTCGGTATCAAAGGGAAGCTTGCCCCTAGATACGTGGGACCTTTCAAGATTGTCAGCAAGAGAGGCGACCTCGCCTATCAACTTGAGCTTCCTTCAAACTTTGCAAATGTTCATGATGTGTTCCATGTCTCTCAGCTTCGAAAGTGCTTCAAGACTCCTGACCGCACCGTCAACTTCGAGGACATTGAGCTCCAAGAAGATCTCTCCTATCGTGAGCACCCAGTTGCTATTCTTCAAGAGATTGAACGCAAGACTCGCAACAAGTCAATCAAATTTCTCAAAGTTAAGTGGTCTCACCATTCCGACCGTGAAGCCACATGGGAACGAGAGGATCACCTCCGTTCTGAGTACCCGGAGTTCTTTCAGTCCTAGATCTCGGGACGAGATCTTTTCATAGTGGTGGAGTGTTGTAACGCCCCAGATGTAACTTTCCATATTTGTATCCAACTCTTGCCGTCTCCGGCGCTAAGTTATATTTATTTCTCGGGTTCGGGTCTTGTCTCCGTGTGTTGTTTTCGTTTTCATGCATCTCATACCATGTCATCTCGTGCATTGCATTTGCATACATGTTCATCTCACGCATTCGAGCATTTTCCCCGTTGTCCGTTTTGCATTCCGGCGCTTCGTTCTCCTCCGGTGGTCATTTCTAGTCTTCTTTCGTGTGTGGGGTTTAAACATTTCCGGATTGGACCGAGACTTGCCAAGCGGCCTTGGTTTACTACCGGTAGACCGCCTGTCAAGTTTCGGGTCATTTGGACTTCGTTTGATACTCCAACGGTTAACCGAGGGACCGGAAAGGCCTCGTGTGTGTTGCATCCCAACACCCTCCAAATTTGGCCCAAAACCCACCAAACTCTGCTCCATGTCCTAGAGCGTTCGATCACGATCGTGTGGGCGAAAACCGCACCTCATTTGGACTCTCCTAGCTCCCTCTATGCCTATATATAGACCCCCGTCCTCCAAATCCCGGATCCCCTCGTCTCAAACCCTAGCTTAAAAAAACAGATCTCCACCGACGGACGTGTCCGCCCCCGGCCGGACAACGTCCGCCGCCGCCCGCCTCAGCCAGCCGGGTCGCGCCACGTGGCGCCGGACCACTTCGCCGAC
>NC_041384.1:404940042-404958733 GCF_002162155.2 Triticum dicoccoides
GTCCAGAAACCCTAGTTTTTTATGCATTCTTTGACTGCTTGTATCTCCGCAACCGTAGATCCGTTTTGGGCATATGATGTATCAAAATCTTCGCCTCGACATGTACATCATTTCATTCCATTGCATCATTAGCATTTGAGGTCATCTTGATGCCCAAAATGCTGTTAGAAGGAGGCTTTGTGAGTTAGATTGCAGATCCGTTAGTTCATCATGCACTTTTGTCATTTTTGCTATGTTTAATTCCTGCATGATATGCCTGTGCCCCTTTGGGATGAATTGTTAAGCATTTTGTCTTCTTTCCAGAGGTGCCACCCATGTATTTTTAGGATGTGTGTGTTGTCTTGTGCAAGCTTGCGAAGAGAGGTACCTGAGATTGCAGATTTCAGAGACTTGGTGATTTTCACTAAGTCTGGGATATTTTAGTTCATGATGCTATATGTCCAGCTTGTTTCCTAACGATCCGTGCCTCTTTTGAGGATGATCAGTAAGGGAGTTTTGATATTTATGTTATGCTCTATCCATCCATGTCTTTGTTGGCATATGTGGAGTGCTCTAGGTTGACTCAATCGAGCTCAACTTTTGCTTCGTTGTTAATCTGGGCAGATCGTCAACTTGTTTGCGATTTTGCCGATGCTACCGTTAGTGTTCCATGCATGCTATGCCTTTGTTCTTGCCATGTGTAGCTAGCACATTGTGACTTCTTGCTGGTTATATGCTTTCCTTGCCATGACTTGCACCGTAGTGAGTGCATCGAGCTCGTTTACATGCCTTCGTGAGTTATATTTCAGCGTGTCTCAGTTTTCACTAAGTCTGAAAACTGATTGTGTTCGAGCGATGTTCGTGAGCTTGGTAGAGTATTTTGTGAACCCTTTTGGCCCCAGGTCACTTTGGGTGTTTTGTTAAGCTTGTTGAGTAGCTCCATGCCATGTTATTACTTGTCATGTTCAGGTTTTCTATCATGTTGTTTTGCTGCTCCGAAGAGAGCATCGTGATCTGAAATTTCAGACTAGTGTTAATTTCACTAAGTCTGGAATCTGTTTTGCATTTGCGTTTTAGCCATGCTTGTTTGAACCTCTTAATGGATGAATTTGCCTATGGCTCAGTGCTAGTGTTTTGTCAACCATCTTGTCTAATTCACTGCCATGTATTTTGTTTTCATGTTTGGTGGCTGTAGCATGTTCATTTCGTTGCATTTAGATGCCTACTTGCTGTAAATCGCATACCGGTGTCATATCTTAAAACGCTTGCCATTTCCAAACCGTAACTCCGATTCCAATGATCTTTATATCGTTTTCAATCGATTTCATCCCCTCTATCCAGTGGCACACTTGGTTTTCCAAGTTGATTCCAGGTTCATGCATTTCCTGTCATATCTTGCATTTTGCATCCCACATCGCATCCCGCATAGCATATCGTCGTTTCATCATATTGCTTGGACTTGGCCGTGGTTGATTGTATCCTTGTTGCTTGTTTGTCTTGTTGGGTAGAGCCGGGATACGAGTTCGCTACCGAGGAGCCCGTTGAGTTTGCTTGTGAGGATCCAGTCAACTTTGACAACTGTGCAGGCAAGATGATCATACCCTCGAAAT
This sequence comes from Triticum dicoccoides, assembly GCF_002162155.2. Classification (NCBI taxonomy): domain Eukaryota; kingdom Viridiplantae; phylum Streptophyta; class Magnoliopsida; order Poales; family Poaceae; genus Triticum; species Triticum dicoccoides. The sequence continues at coordinate 404,941,632 of NC_041384.1, forward strand.
CACTACTATCTTTGCTATGCTAGTTTGCTCGCTCTTTTGCTTTGCCACTGCAACGATGCCTACCTTTTGCTTGTCAGCCTCCCAATTGCCATGTTGAACCTCTAACCCACCATTGTCCTAGCAAACCGTTGATTGGCTATGTTACCGCTTTGCTCAGCCCTTCTTATAGCGTTGTTAGCTGCAGGTGAAGATTGGAGCCGTTCCTTGTTGGAACATTTATTTACTTGTTGGGATATCATTATATTGCTATGTTATCTTAATGCATCTATATACTTGGTCAAGGGTGGAAGGCTCGGCCTCTCGCCTAGTGTTTTGTTCCACTCTTGCCGCCCTAGTTTCCGTCATATCGGTGTTATGTTCCCGGATTGTGCGTCCCTTACGCGGTTGGGCTATAATGGGAACCCCTTGATAGTTTGCCTTGATTAAAGCTTTTCCAGCAATGCCCAACATTGGTTTTACCATTTTCCACCTAGCCTCTTTTTCCCTTGGGTTTCCGGAGCCCGAAGGTCATCTTTATTTTAGCCCCCCATGGGCCAGTGCTCCTCTGAGTGTTGGTCCGAACTAGAGCCCTGTGCAGCGCCACCTCGGGGAAACTCGAGGTTTGGTTTTAGTTGTACGGATTGCTCATCTGAGTGTGCCCTGAGAAAGAGATATGTGCAGCTCCTATCGGGATTTGTCGGCACATTCGGGCGGTGTTGCTGGACTTGTTTTAACCTGTCGAATCATCTTGTTGTACCAAGATACCGAGTCTGATCGGTGTGTCTTGGGTGGAGGTCTATTCCTTCGTTGACCGTGAGAGCTTGTTATGGGCTAAGTTGGGACCCCCCTGCAGGGATTGATCTTTCGAAAGCCGTGCCCGCGGTTATGGGCAGATGGGAATTTGTTAATGTCCGGTTGTAGATAACTTTAACTAAACTTAATTAAAATGAATCAACCGTGTGTGTTACCGTGATGGCCCCTTCTCGGCGGAGTCCGGGAAGTGGACACGGTGTTGGAGTTATGCTTGCGCAGGATGTTCCTTTAGCTTCTCGCTCGTGCTTCGCCTTCTCTTCTCGCTCTCTTTTGCGTATAAGTTAGCCACCACATATGCTAGTCGCTTGCTGCAGCTCCACATATATTTGCCTTATCCATTCCTATGAGCTTAAATAGTTTTGATCGCGTGGGTGTGAGATTGCTGAGTCCCTGTGGCTCACAGATACTACAACTCCAGATGCAGGTCCAGGTGTTTCTGCTCCAGTTGACGATTACGAGCTCAAGTGGGAGTTCGACGAGGACTCTCAGCGATACTATGTTTCCTTTCCCGATGATCAGTAGTGGTGCCTAGTTGGGGTTATCGATTCAGGACCTTGTCGCATGTTGGGTTCTTTTCTATTTTGGCGCCATAGTCGGGCCATGAGTGCTTGTTTGATGGATGTTATTTATGTACTCTGATGTGACGTGGCGAGTGTAAGCCAACTATGTTATCTTCCCCTTTTTATCATATACTACATGGGATGTTGTAATGATTGCCTAACTTGCGACATTGCTTTCAATGCGGTTATGTCTCTAAGTCGTGCCTCGACACGTGGGAGCTATAGCCGCATCGAGGGCGTTACAGCATATTAGATTCCTTAAGGGACCACACTAATCTGGGTTTGATGCCGCTCATGACAAGACCATTTGCACGTTCGACCTGGCCGTTAGTTTGTGGGTGATAGACGAAAGCATAATCGAGCTTGATGCCCATGTTTTTGCACCAGAGTTTTACCTCGTCGGCCGTAAAGTTCGTGCCGTTATCAGTGATGATGCTGTGGGGGACGCCGTAATGGTGTACAACCCCGGATATAAAGTCTATCACCGGTCTGGATTCGGCCGTCTTAACAGGCTTGGCTTCTATCCATTTGGTGAACTTATCCACCATGACCAGTAAGTATTTTTTCTTATGGGTTCCGCCTTTAAGGGGTCCAACCATGTCAAGCCCCCAGACCGTGAAGGGCCAAGTGATGGGGATAGTTTGGAGGGCGGTGGGTGGCATATGGCTTTGGTTTGCAAAAAGCTGGCAACTGACTCATCGTTGGACTAAGTCCTGGGCGTCTGCCCGGGTCGTCGACCAATAAAAGCCTGTATGGAAGGCCTTGCTTACAAGGGACCGAGCTGCAGCGTGATGACCGCCGAGTCCGGCGTGAATTTCAGCCAGGAGGTTCCACCCTTCCTCTTCGGAGATGCACCTTTGAAGGACTCTGATAGTGCTTTTCTTATAAAGCTCTCCCTCATGGACTTTGTAGGCTTTAGATCGCTGCACTATGCAGCGTGCATCATTTTGGTCCTCGTGGAGTTCCTGCCTAGTAAGGTAGGCGAGGAATGGTTCTGTCCACGGGGCGATGACGGCCATTATTACGTGGGCTGAAGGTGTTATTTCATTGGCAGAGCCTCCAATTATGTCAGAGTGTTTGGTATCGAGCAGTGCGGTTGGGTCCGGGCTGTTATTGCCGGGTTCCCCTTCCCATACTACGGATGGCTTGAACAGCCTTTCCAAGAAGATGTTGGCGGGGACTACATCGCGTTTTGCACCGATGCGTGCCAGGACATCTACCGCCTGATTATTTTCCCGGGCTATATGGTGAAATTCGAGCCCTTCGAACCGAGCTGACATTTTTAGGACGGCGTTGCAATAAGCTACCATTTTTGGATCCTTGGCATCAAAGTCTCCATTTATTTGGGATATTGCAAGGTTCGAGTCCCCACGCACCTCTAGGAGTTGAATGCCCATGGATACTGCCATCCGGAGACCATGTAAAAGGGTCTCATATTCGGCTGCATTGTTGGAGTCCGTGTAGATTATCTGGAGTACGTATTGAACTGTGTCTCCTGTGGGGGACGTCAAAACGACGCTAGCCCCTAGACCGGCCAACATTAGGGAGTTCGGCCTCCGTCCATTCTGCGACGAAGTCGGCCAAAACTTGCGACTTGATAGCTCGCCGTGGCTTGTAAGTTATGTCGAACGGGAGGAGCTCAATGGCCCATTTTGCAATCTGGCCCGTCGCGTCGCGGTTGTTTATAATATTGTTAAGTGGCACTTCCGAGGCTATTGTTATTGAACACTCTTGAAAGTAGTGTCGCAGCTTCCAGGATGCCATAAATACCGCGTACGCAATCTTTTGATAATGCGGGTATCGTGACTTGCACGGAGTAAGGACAGTGGACACATAGTAGACCGGCTTTTGAAGGGGGAATTTGTGTCTGCCCGTTTCTCGTTCGACGATGAGCACTGCGCTTACGACCTGATGGGTTGCTCCAATGTATAATAACATTGGTTCACCAATGTTTGGCACGACCAGGACTGGATTTGTTGCCAAGATGGCTTTTATTTCGTCGAGTCCGGCCGTGGCTGCATCCGTCCACTCGAAGTGTTCGGTGCACCGAAGAAGGCGGTAAAGGGGTAGGGCCCTTTCTCCTAAGCGGGAGATAAAGTGGCTTAGAGCCGCCACGCATCCGGTTAATTTTTGTATTTGTTTGAGGTCCTTCGGGATATCCAATTGTGACAGAGCTCGGATCTTGGCTGGATTTGCTTCAATTCCTCTACCGGATACAATGAAGCCCAAGAGCTTTCCGGCTGGAACGCCGAAAACGCATTTTTCTGGGTTGAGCTTGATGTCGTATGTTCGGAGGTTATCAAATGTTAGCCTCAAGTCATCTACTAGAGATTCGACATGTCTTGTTTTAACGACCACATCATCTACGTATGCCTCCACTGTTTTGCCGATCTGGTTTACCAGACATGTCTGAATCATGCGCTGATATGTTGCGCCGGCGTTTTTGAGCCCGAAGGGCATTGTGTTGAAGCAGAATGGGCCGTATGGTGTGATGAATGCCGTTGCGGCTTGGTCTGACTCTGCCATCTTTATTTGATGGTAGCCAGAGTATGCGTCGAGGAAACACAACGAATCGTGTCCTGCGGTAGCGTCGATAATTTGATCGATGCGGGGGAGAGGGAAGGGATCCTTTGGGCAAGCCTTGTTAAGGTCTTTAAAATCAACGCACAGGCGCCAGGATTTGTCCTTCTTTGGTACCATCACCAGGTTTGCTAGCCAGTCCGGGTGTTTTATATCTTTGATGAATCCGGCCTCCAATAGCTTGGCTAGTTCCTCTCCCATGGCCTGTCTCTTAGGTTCGGAAAAACGCCGAAGAGCCTGTTTGACTGGCTTGAATCCTTTTAGGATATTTAAGCTGTGTTCGGCCATCCTGCGTGGGATTCCTGGCATGTCTGAAGGGTGCCAGGTGAAAATGTCCCAGTTCTCTCGTAGGAACTCTCGCAGTGCGACGTCTACATCAGGGTTTAACTGTGCCCCGATGGAAGCTGTTTTATTGGGGTCCGTTGGATGGACCTGGAATTTGACTATTTCATCCGCCGGTTTAAAGGAGGTGGACTTGGATCTTTTATCGAGTATCACATCGTCCCTATTCACCGTGGAGCGCAGCGCAGTCAGTTCCTCAGCCGCTAGGGCTTCGAATAGCGCCTCGAGGGCCAGTGCTGTTGTCTTGTTTTTGGCGCGGAGTGCTATGTCCGGATCACTAGCGAGAGTGATGATTCCATTAGGCCCGGGCATCTTGAGCTTCATATACCCGTAATGGGGTATTGCTTGGAAGACTGTAAACGCTTCCCACCCTAGCAGAGCGTGATATCCGCTACTGAACGGGGCCACCTGGAACGTGACCTCGTCGGACCTGTAATTATCCGGCGTGCCGAACACCACATCTAGTGTGATTTTTCCTGTACAACGCACTTCCCGACTAGGGATTATTCCTCTAAAGGTTATGCTGCTTCGCTCAATGCAGTTCCAGTCTATTTCCATTTTTTGAAGGGTTTCCTCATACATGAGGTTCAATCCGCCACCGCCATCCATGAGTACCTTGGTAAGGTGAAAGCCGTCCACTATTGGACCGAGGACCAATGCGGCTGGTTCTCGGGCTGTTCGGAATTTAGGTTCATCACTGGCGTTAAAAGTAATAGCCATGTCACTCCATGGGTTTATTGTTGCTACTTGGTAGACTTCGGCAAGGCTGCGGAGTGTTCTTTTTCAGATATTATTTGATGCAGAAGTCTCGAAGACTGTTAATACTGTACTGGTTTCTTTGGGGTGGCTTTCTGTGGCTTCTGGAATTAGAAGATCTTCGCCAATTTTTGCCACCTGCTGGAGTATCCAACATGCTCTAAGGCTGTGAGTTGGTGTGGCGCCCTCTGCACTGTGAATTTTACAGGGTCCATAAGCCATCCTTCCAGTACGGTTATATGCCCTGTAGAGGGCTTTTGCTTTTTGGTATTGAACCCGGGTGTCTGGCGATGATGCACCCTTTTATTTCGGACTGGGTTTGTATTCAGGGCCGGATTATCCCAAAATTTTATTTCGGTTTTCCAGGCGCTTTCCATCGCACAGTACTTTCGTACTATGGATGCCAAGTCAGCGAAGCGTGTAATATCACGGCGACTTATGGCGTTGAAGATTCCCTTGTCCGTGCAATTATTGCAGAAGAATGAAATTGCGTCTTCCTCGTGGCAGTCCTTTATCCTGTTCATAACCAGGAGGAATCTGGCCCAGATTTGGGATAGATCGCTTATGTACGGGTGGGTGAGTGGAATCAAATCCGAAACCTCACCCAATCTGAGACCCAGGGGCCAAGGAATTTCCGAACTCGGAAGTTTGGATTCTTGGATGCTGTCCAATGAATCTAGCCAGTCGCCTGACTTTAAGTTCAGGTCTTGAGTGATGTCCTCCCCTCCGTGGGTATCTGGCTTGGAGGGATCGGGAATCCGGACATAGCTAGTCCTTAAGATAGATGAAGGGTCACCGCATTGTCCCTCTACCACGGCAACGTGATGGGTGGCCTAGGGAGAGTTAATCTATCTCAGATCGGGTTTAGGCCCAATCTGGTCGTAGTCCGTAGCGACTCCTAGGGCGGCGATGCGATCCAAGAGCTCGTTTAGGGAAGAGAGCTCCATTCGATCTAGCTGCTCGGCAAATTCCAAGCTGACGTGAAGATTGCTTTTGATGACCTGAGAGGTCATCGTCGGCACAGCAGCCGAACAGACGGTCATAAGGAAACCACCTAGCCAGAGAGTTTGGCCGACAACCAAAGCTCCCTTAGCAACGGTGCCGTCTTTAAAGACGGGATGATGCATCCTTCCTGATGGCGACGGCACAGAGGAACTCTCAATGAAAGCACCAATGTCGGTGTCAAAACCGGCGGATCTCGGGTAGGGGGTCCCGAACTGTGCGTCTAGGCTGGATGGTAACAGGAGGCGGGGGACACAATGTTTTACCCAGGTTCGGGCCCTCTTGATGGAGGTAAAACCCTACGTCCCGCTCGATTGATATTGATGATATGGGTAGTACAAGAGTAGATCTACCACGAGATCAAAGAGGCTAAACCCTAGAAGCTAGCCTATGGTATGATTGTCGTTCGTACGGACTAAAACCCTCTAGTTTATATAGATAGCGGAGAGGGCTAGGGTTACACAGAGTCGGTTACAATGGTAGGAGATCTACATATCCGTATCGCCAAGCTTGCCTTCCACGCCAAGAAAAGTCCCTCCTGGACACGGGACGAAGTCTTCAATCTTGTATCTTCATAGTCCAGGAGTCTGGCCGAAGGTATAGTCCGGCTATCCGGACACCCCCTAATCCAGGACTCCCTCACCGCCACCACCACCAGTTGACAACTTAGCTCGTTTTTTGAGGCTGCAGCCGCCAGTGTTTTCTAGTAGCACCGAGCCAATAGTTGCTGATGATTGGCTGCGCGGGATTGGAAGGGAGTTGACCACCGTAGGTTGCACAGATGCTGAGAAGGTGCATTTTGAGGCACACCAATTGGACGGACCAGTAGCCGCATGGTGGGAGAATTACACAGCCACTTTTCCTATAGCCAATGTCACTTGGGAGTAGTTTCAGCAAGCATTCCACACAGCCCACATATCCACTGGATCTATGAGCATGAAGAAGCGTGAGTTTCGCAACTTACGCCAGGGGAACTGTATTGTAGGCCAGTACGTGGAGGAGTTTAGTAAGTTATCCCGCTATGCTCCTGATGATGTGGCCACAGATGTCGCGAAGCAGGAGAAGTTTATGGAAGGGCTAAATGATGAGATGAGCATGCAGTTGATGGTGGCAACATTCAACAACTACCAGGAGTTGGTAGATAAGGCTCTTATGATTGAAGGGAAGCAGCAGCAGATTGAGAACCGCAAGAGGAAGTATGGACAAGGAAAGTACAATTCTGGAGCTTAGCAGATGTCTCGTTTCACCCCGAACTCGGGAGGACTTATCCATAACCATGGAGGTTACACTCACAATGGAGGAAGTTCCCATAACCACAGTGGCCCCAAGAATGGAGACGGGAATGGAGCAGGCAACAATCAGAACTGCTCTAACCCAGCCACACCCGCCAAGAAGGATCAAAGTCACATTACCTGTTTCAAGTGCGGGAAGACTGGGCACTACGGCAACGATTGTCCGGAATTGAAGAACGGTAATGGCAATGGAAGCGCCGGGAAGAAGCCCAACTTTCGGTGTCAAAACCGGCAGATCTCGGGTAGGGGGTCCCGAACTGTGCGTCTAGGATCGATGGTAATAGGAGGCGGGGGACACGATGTTTACCCAAGTTCGGGCCCTCTTGATGGAGGTAATACTCTAAGTCCCGAAGGCGGAGTACTTCTCATTAGGCCAGTTTAGTAAACTAAACTCTAGCGGCTTTGAGAGAGAAATTAGGCTCCCCGGCACTCGTGTCGAAAAAGGGAGTGGTAAACGATAATAAAAAACTTTGCAACGACTAAGAAGAAGAACACTTATTATAAAATGGCTCATATAAATTTAAGAGCCCCAAGTGACTTGGGTAAAAGAATTTTATGTATAATGATTCTATGTACCGAAGTACTTATATCATATTTGTGTTCACCCGAACTTTAAACGCGTCTTAACCGACCGTCGGCTTCTCCCTCTTCGGTCAAGGGTCGAAGAGTGTTATGTACTTCACCTGTCGAGAATATCGACGGTGTTTCCGATAACCAGGCCATCAGGCTATAAGGCTGTAACAGACAAAGCACGCTCAGGGAACTTATGCTATATTATTGACGAAGTGTAAGAAGCATCTTCGAAGAAAATAGTACCCCCACCGATACCTTTCTTCGGTTTCTCATTGCTACTATGAGACTTGTGCAATAGATTTTTTGTACTCATGAGTTCCGTTGTGTGCCGACCATAATTGAAAACAATAAGAGCGCTAGCATTCGGCTTCACCGAGTCTGAGGTCCGGCTCGGATGACCCGATCGTGACAATCGCAGAGGTGCTCCCTTTACTCCCTAGCCGAACAATCGGGAATGTAGGGGTAAACACAGGAGCGAGGAAACCCAGCTTGCAAATTGCTTAAGTCAACATGGTGCATATTGTGGCGTAATACACGAACAAGGAATGAAGCCGTACAAGTGTAATCATTTGCAAGAGGAAAGGCTTCATAAGCCCCCAAGTAAACGGGGTATTTGAATTTGTATGTCACAAACAAAGTTTTGACATGGAAATTTTTTACAGCAACTTTTTCCCAAAAAGGTATAATGCTTGGTCGAACCGAACACAAGTTAAAAATTTAAAACTTTGAGCATGAAGGCAACTTAGCTGGTTAATGTGTTTGGTATTGATGATGCGGTCCCAGCTTGATGCGGGACAAGGTTCCATCCCCCAAGCCGGTCCCGAGGTGGCGGAGCAAAGAGCTTGGCACTCCAAAGTGGTGACATGGCACGGTCAATGTAGGCCGGCAAAGTGATGCCGAAGTCCCTGGCATGGGGAAATGAAGTGTTGACGAAGCCCCCGGTCCAGCCGAGGTGACGTGGTATGTAAGTATGTCGAGTTGACGATACTGCCCAACCCAGATCATTTTCCTATGCACAAAAAATAGTGCAAACCGGAGATAATAGTAATAATAATAATTTAAAAAATCATTGCATAATGAATAATTTATGCAAAGTGAGTAATAAAAGAAATATGGCCTGGCGCCGAAGTCAATGTCGATGCAGGGCGTCGGCGTGATGCGGTAAAGGCGTGGTAAAGCCTGAATTCACAGGTCGGTCCGAGTTCTGGATGCGGCGTTCGCCGGACTATGTACGGAAACTGACCAAACCACCATGCGACCGTCGTTAATGCGGCCACCATTTGATAGACCTGTGTACATATGATGGACAAACCAGAGTAATAATTCCTTGGGAAAAATAAACCCAAACAAGCAAAAAATACTAGGATTAATAGCACCTGGTTTATCTGTTGTAGCAATCCGAAGAAAGGTGATTCCCAAAATTGGGACTCGATCCGAACACCCATTGTCTGATGGGCGATAAAGCGACGACATGGCGATGCTGGCAAAGGTTGGCTCACCGAGGCAAAGCCCTCGGTTGAGCTAACGTGACGGAGCTGGTCGGCTATTGACGCCGAAGTCTCCGAAGTAGGTTGATGAAGAGATGGCGAAGCCCCCGGTCCAGCCGAGATGTCGAAGCCTCGATGTCAGCCGATGAGTCGAATTAGCTCGGCGTGATGGACACCGGCTAGAAGAAGCAACAGTGCGACCCTGCCGATGCAGGTCGTGACGTGATCAATGCCGGCTTGATGAAGTGACCGTGCGGCAATGCCGGTGTGCCCGCTCCGTGTAATCCGTGGGGCGGTGATGTTGGTGATGATTTATCCTTCGCGATGCCAAACTCTTGTTCGGCTTGCGGAGATGATGATCCGAAGAAGTTGAGCTCGGCTCAACAAAGTGACGACGTGTCTAGCGTAGGTCGGCAACCTTGGAGCAATATTGCCGGACTGGTTTGACACCAGCATGATGACGAATATGACCTCAGTGGAGGCTTAAAATTTTACAGACACGTGTTTAAAAACGATGCACAATACCCTAGAAGAGAATTCGTCTAAAAAGGTTGTCCAATATCATGTTCATAAAGAAACATGAATTCGGGTCGGATCTGTATTCGCGCAGAAAACAGATCCTAAAATTGGTCCATTCATCGGAAGGTTCCTAGAGTTTGAACCGTTGGATCGAGCTAAAATTTGGAGGGGTGGTAGATATGAGAATTCCGCAGTAGATGAACGGTTGGATCTTCCAAAGGACCTCCGAGATGGGCTCTGGAGACCACGCCATAAACTCGTCCAGATTCCCGTCCAGATTTGACAGGGCTCCGGTATATCGTAGATTGTCGGAGATTCCTCCATCAGAACTCGACGAAATTTTGCATGGCTATTGTAGAAGTAATTGCGCACTATTCCACCTAAGAAATCGTTAAACCGACGCTCGAGGAGGCGGTGACGGCGGATACAAGTTCGCTGTCCATAAAAACAGCACGGCCGCCCGAGGACAATGTTGACGTTGAGCCCTCGAGCTCCATGGATGATTCCTCTATGATCATGATAGAGATCGGAGTTGATGTTGAAGAAGGACCCCGTCTGAACATGATGATCGGAGATGGAGCACGGTCCTCGGTCGAGCCAAGGTGACCAGTCGAGTCGGCGACGAAGATGCCGGCGTCGCAGTTGACCTGCGGGCGAGCCATTGATCCTTTTGCCGACCACACAACAAAACTCTCAATGAAAGCACCAATGTCGGTGTCAAAACTGGCAGATCTCGGGTAGGGGGTCCCGAACTGTGCGTCTAGGATCGATGGTAACAGGAGGCGGGGGACACGATGTTTACCCAGGTTCGGGCCCTCTTGATGAATGTAATACCCTACGTCTTGCTTGATTGATCTTGATGATATGAATATTACAAGAGTTGATCTACCACGAGATCATAGAGGCTAAACCTTAGAAGCTAGCCTATGGTATGATTGTTGTATATAATCTATCGACTAGCCTGGCCTTGGTTTATATAATGCACCAGAGGCCTAGGATAACAAGAGTCCTAGCCGAATACGCCGGTGGTGAGGAGTCCTTGTCTTGATCATCAAGTCTTGTGGAATCTTCCTTGTATGCGGCAGCTGTCCGAACTGGCCCATGAGTATACGGCCATGGGGGTCCTCGGCCCAATCTAACAGATCAGGAGGTGACGTGGTGAGTACCCCCTAGTCTAGGACACCATCACCAACCCTTTCAACAGGGGACAAGTGAACCACATGAACGTGGAGGAAGTTGAGGAGCAGCCAGATGCGGTTATCGGTAAGTTTTTGGTTAAGTATTTTACTACAATCGTTCTTTTCGATACTGGTGCATCACATTCATACATATTAAGGGGATTCATGGATAAGTATAAATTGCCCACTAAGGTACTTAGGACACCTATGTTAGTAAACTCACTAGGAGTGGAGTATATGGCAAGTCAAGGATGTTTTCAGATGCCATTGACCATTGGGAGCCATGTTTTCCCCTCAAACTTGATAATTTTGGAGTCACAAGGATTGGATGTGATATTAGGAATGGATTGGCTATCGATGTATGGGGGAAACATCGATTGCGCGAGTAAGTCAATTTCTCTTACCACCCTGGAGGGAAAAAGGATCAAGTATGTATCCAGGCATGCGCCAAGGAGAACCCAGGTACATTCTCTCACGGGAGTTGTTCAGGAGGAAGTGTCTGTTGTGAACGATTACCCAAATGTATTTCCAGAGGAGTTACCAGGCATGCCGCCAGATCGAGACATAGAGTTTTTGATAGAGCTGTTGCCAGGCACCGGGCCTATATCAAAGAGACCATATCGGATGCCCACGAATGATCTGGAGGAGATCAAGAACCAGATTAAGGAGTTATTGGATAAAGATTACATTCGACGGAGCTCATCACCATGGGGAGCCCCAGTGTTATTGGTTGAGAAGAAGGATAAGTCTCTGAGAGTGGTTGTTGATTATCGGGCGTTGAATGAGGTAACGATCAAGAACAAGTACCCACTGCCGATGATTAATGATTTGTTTGACCAGCTGCAAGGATCTAAAGTGTTTTCGAAGATCGATCTGCGACCAGGTTACCACCAGCTGAAGATTCGAGAAAAGGATATACTAAGACAACTTTTACCACAAGGTATGGGCTTTATGAGTATACGGTTATGTCATTTGGATTGACTAACGCCCCTGCCTATTTCATGAGTATGATGAATAAGGTGTTCATGGAGTTCTTGGATAAGTTTGTCATGGTGTTCATTGATGATATCTTAGTATACTCAAAGGATGAAGAGAAACACAAGGAGCATTTGCGCTTAGTTCTCGAGAAACTCAGGGAACATCAGTTATATGCCAAGTTTAGCAAATGTGAGTTCTGGTTGAAGGAAGTTGGATTTCTTGGACATGTTATATCAGGAGAAGGTATAGCAGTGGATCCCACCAAGGTTCGGTCAGTCACTTAGTGGTTGGCACCCACCTCAGTTGGAGAGATCCGCAGTTTTCTTGGACTCGCGGGATACTACCGAAGATTCATTGAGGATTTTTCTAAAATTGCAAAGCCAATGATGGCATTGTTGAAGAAGGACACCAAGTTCCATTGGACTGGAGAATGTGAAGCTAGTTTCCAGGAGTTGAAGAAACGTTTGACTATAGCCCCAGTGCTGATTCTGCCGGATATACGCAAGGATTTCCAAGTGTATTGCGACGCCTCTCGCTTAGGACTTGGAGGAGTACTTATGCAAGACAGAAGAGTTGTTTCATATGCCTCACGACAGCTTCTACCGCGTGAGTTGAATTATGCCACACACGATTTGGAGTTAGCAACTGTGGTGCACGCGCTCAAGACCTGGAGACATTTTCTCATCAGAAACCGTTGCGATGTATACACGGATCACAAGAGTTTAAAGTATATTTTTACTCAGAAGGAGTTCAACCTTAGGAAGAGGAGATTGCTGGAGCTCATAAAAGATTATGATATGAAGTTGCACTATCATCCAGGCAAGGCCAATGTCGTAGAAGACGCTTTGAGTCGGAAGACTTACGTCAACACCTTCGTAAGCGGAGGAATGCCAAAGGGGTTGGTAGAAGATCTCAGGGAGATACGTTTGGAGATAGTCCCTAAAGGATTTGTTGCAGCATTGGAGGTTCAGTCAACATTATTCGAAAGATTCAAGAAGCTCAGAAGGATGACAAGGAAATTGCCGAGATAAAGGAGAAGATGAGCGAAGGAAAATCCGAAGGTTTTCGTGAGGATGAGCACGACACCTTTTGGTTTGAGGACCACGTTTATGTGCCCAATAATACAGAGATCAGGAAGTTGATACTTCAGGAGGCTCATGACTCACCATACTCAATTCACCCCGGAAACATGAAGATGTATTTGGATTTGAAGGAGCGTTTCTGGTGGACTGTTATGAAGAAAGATATTGTCGAGTATGTAGCCATATGTGATGTATGCCAGAGAGTGAAGGCAGAACATCAGAAACCAGCATGATTACTGCAACCTATGCCGATTCCCGAATGGAAGTGGGACAAGCTTGGCATGGATTTCATCACCGGATTACCCAGGACCCGATCTGGATATGATTCTATCTGGGTAGTAGTGGATCGTTTGACCAAAGTAGCTCACTTTATCCCAGTGAAAACCACCTATACAAGTGCGAAGTTGGCCAAGATATATATGACCAGGATCGTATGTCTGCATGGAGTTCCGAAGACCAGCGTATCAGATAGAGGAACACAGTTTACTTCAAAGTTTTGGCACCAGCTGCATTAGACCTTGGGTACCAGGCTAGAGTTTAGTACAACTTTTCACCCACAGACAGATGGACAGACCGAGAGAGTCAATCAGATTCTGGAGGACATGTTGAGAGCTTGTGCACTAGACTATGGATCTAGTTGGGCTGATAATTTACCCTACGCAGAGTTCTCGTACAACAATAGCTACCAGGCCAGTTTGAAGATGGCACCGTTCGAAGCCCTGTACGGAAGAAGGTGCAGAACACCATTGATGTGGGACGAAGTTGGAGACCGCCAGTTGTTTGGACCGGATTTGATTAAGGAGTCTAAAGAGAAGGTTAAGCTAATTCGAGATAGACTGAAGGTAGCTCAGTCAAGGCAGAAGAGTTATGCGGACTCGAAACGCAAGGAGGTAGTCTATGAAATCGGAGACAAAGCATATCTGCGAGTGTCACCCTTGCGAGGAGTTAAACGTTTTGGAGATAAAGGAAAGTTAGCCCTGAGATTTTTGGGACCCTACCGTGTTTTGGAACGCATGGGAGAGGTTGCCTACAAGTTGGAGTTACCCGAAGGACTGTCAGGAGTTCATGATGTGTTTCACGTTTCCCAGTTGAAGAAGTGCCATGCTGAGATGGCTGATATTCCTCTGAGAGATACAGTGCCCCTGGAAGCAATACAGTTGGATAGTGATTTGACCTACGAGGAGAAGCCGGTCAAGATTCTCGAGTTTGCTAGCCGAGTTACTCGCAGTAAGGTTATCAAGTTTTGTAAAGTTCAGTGGAGCCACCAAAGCAAGGATGAAGCCACTTGGGAACGATAGGATGACCTACACAAAGATCACCCGCACCTATTTTCTAGCCAACCCAAATCTCGAGGACAAGATTCATCTTAAGGTGGGGGGGTAGGTTTGTAACATCCCAAATTTTCAATTTGGAATGTTATACATAGGTCATTCATGCATATCATATTTTATCACATTTCCGTTTTGTGATCCTCGAAATTCTAAGCAACTCAAGGACCCTCAGAGAGAGTTGGGGATTTCATGTTTTTCATATTTGAATTTTTATCAAATATTGAAACAAGGATCCTTTTGGTTTTAATGATTTTTCTCTCCGAAAATATTTTGAATCAAAATATATGAGAGGAGACAATATGACTTCTCCAAAATAAATGAAATATTGGAGAAAAAATGTTAAAATCAAATAATAAATTTTATTTGGATTTTTATTGCAATTTTATTCGAATTAGGAAAAATGCGCATTTGTCAAAATTGCATTATAGGCCCAAATAAATGTTCACCTTGTCCGGCATATTTTTAGAGGACGGGGATAATTTATTTCAGGATTTTTGGAGTCCGTTTAGTATTTCTTTTCTTTGTTTTTCAGCGTGGATTTTTTTTTAAAAAGGTCAACCGACTCCGTGCCTTACACGGCCTGGACTCCGCCCCGGCCGGCCCTTATAAGCCGCGCCCCCGCGACCCCCAGCCCCCACCAGCCCGAGCCGCGCCAACCCTAGCCCCGCCCGAGCGCCGTCGCCGTCGTCGCGCCTTGCGCCGCCGCCCGCGAGAACCGCCGCCGGAGCCTGCCGCGCTGCCCCGCCGGAGTTCCCGCCACCGCCAACATGTTTGCCGAGGTAGCCACCGGTTTTTCTTTTAAAACCATTTGGTTTATTTCGAACCTTAGATCTGTTTTTTATCGCTTCGTTCAGTTTTTTCGGTTTGGTTATTTAGCGAACACCCGTTCGTACGTTCGTTTAAACGAAAGCCATTCACTCGTTAGTCACAAACAGCAAACGTTCATTCGTTAGCCTGTTCATCAGTTTTTATTTTTCCAGCGTTTTCCGCGACTATTTTCGATCGCGATTTCTGACCCGATTTTCGTTTTAGTTTATCTTTTCGCTCGTTTATTGGAAGCAAGCGATTGAAACGCCTAGATCTTCGTTTTGAAGCCCTCTTTATGTTTAACCAACTTGAACAAGATTTTGGTACTGTAAAATTTGACTTTAGTCCAGATTAGTAATCGGATCTTCTTTCTTTCGCAGTTTGAGTTTCATTGCTCTGTTTGATTTGATTCTTCTTGCAAACCAGAGTCCTTAAGTTGAACTTTCTGGTTAGATCTTCTTATTGGATATTTACTCGAGCATATTTACTTGATTGCTTATGTATGTTATTGTTTGTTTGCGATAGAACACCCGGAGTGCGACGCGTGCTACTACGAGTCTCTAGGTTTTGCGGATCATCAGCAAGGCAAGTAACACTTTGATCATACCCATTTATCACCCAGTTTTTATGCATTAGTTTCAACCTTCACACATTGCATGAGTAGGATCTATTAACATGTGGGTTTGGGAAGTAGATGATGAGGTAGAACCTATTACCTGTTTTAGTATCAAACCCTGGGAGTTACTTCTACGTTATGCTTATATTGCCATGCTATGGTCGTAGACGTGGATTGGGTTTGAGTGTATCCATGACAGGTGTGAGATTGTTAATTAATGGTTTAACTTAAGGTGGCAACTTTAATACACATCTGGGTGGATTGCTTGTTTTGGGCACCAGGGGATATACCAGTGTTGTCCTAGGAGATCCCAGGGATATACCGTGTGATCCTCTTACGGTCCACCACCCAGGCTCAAAGGGATCATAAGATTATTCATGCTAGAAACTTCCATGTGCAGCCACAAGCCATTATGTGCTCTGGCATAGTTGAGCATGTTGTGCGACCTCTTTCAGTGGTGGGCTAGCAGATGCAGAGGGAAAGTAGGTGTAACTGTCCACCCGGAGTAAAGAGTTAATACTTCTGAAAGACTGTGTCTCGGTCATCCGTTTCTCAATCACCAAGTAGTGCGAGAAATCCAACGGAGGAGATCGAGTCTTGTGGGGAAAAGTGCGCAAACCTCTGCAGAATGTACAAACTAATCATGGCTAGCCGTGTCCTCGGTTATGGACATTTTGAGCATCTACGCTACAAAAAAAGACACATCCATGACATTTTGGGCCGAACGAATTTTTTTCTGTCATACATATGACACTTCTATGACGATAATTGTGACAAAACCCGGTATCATCATAGATGTGGTGGGCTCCTACTTCTATGACAAAAGATCATGACAGAAAATGGGCTTTTCGTCCTGGCAGGCCGGAGACGCAGCTACATGACATTCTTTGGGCCGTCCATGACGGAAAAACCATGGTAGAAGCGAGGGCGAGGAAAATTTCGGGGAGTTCCCGGTTATGGTGGGAGGTCGGGGGCCGAGCGATGCGCGTTTCTCTTGTACACGTACGCGCGTGTGTGCGAGGCGTGGGCTCTAACTGAACCCGAGCGAGGCGTTGGGCTCTAACTGAACCCGAGCGATTGCACTGTAGGCTACACATTACTGAACCCGAGCGATCGATCGATGGCTGTTAACTGAACCCAATCGAGCGATTTCTTTGCTACTGCTACTAACTGAAGCCGATCGATTGGATGAAAAGTGAGCGTTGCA
>NC_041384.1:404958921-404980985 GCF_002162155.2 Triticum dicoccoides
ACAGTGAGCGGTGGCGTTGCCTCTGGATGAACAGGACCCCGTGGTGTGGAGGGCTGGATGAATAGTAGACGGTGGAGGGGTGCCCGTGGAGGGGTGGTTGAACAGTAGCTGGTGGAGTAGCGTGCGGTGGAGGCTGGATGAACAGGAGCCCGTGGAGGCTGGAGGAGGTCGACGGTAGCCCGTGGAGGCTGGAGGAGGTCGATGGTGGAGATGAAAAATATCCTGTGGAGTCCCGTTTTGTGGTACTCCACACCCCTCCCGATGAACAGGACCCCTGTTTCGACCGTAGGAGGTACGTTCCGTCCATTTTGCGGTACGCCACACCCCTCCCGATCAACAGGACTCCCGTTTCGACCGTAGGAGGTCCGTTTCCTCTGTTTTGTGGTACGCCACACCCCTCCCGATCAACAGGACCCCTGGTTCGACCGTAGGAGGTCCGTTTCCTCCGTTCTGCGGTACGCCGGGCCTTGTTTCCATTGCCTGTTCCGTCCAAGCCCTCCCAATGAACACGACCACGCATTCTGTTCCGACCCAGCCGGTTGGCTCCCATGCGTTCTGTTGCCTCCTGATGAACATGACGCATTTTGTTGCCTCCCCATGAACACGACGCATTCCGTTGCCTCCCCATGAACACGACGCATTCCGTTGCCTCCCCATGAACACGACGCATTCCGTTGCCTCCCCATGAACACGACGACGATGCTGTTTCTTCGTTCCGACCCAGCCATGTACACGAGCCCTGGCCGTACGTATGCGTCAGTAGGCGTTCGAGACCCCGCCCGTATGTACACATACGTGGCCGTATTTTCTTTCTTACACCCTGGCCGCTGTACGTACGTGTACATGCTACGTGTGCGCCTCTACTACGACACGTGCGCGCCTCTACTATGACACGTGCCCGCCTCTACATCGACCATTATGTACGTACACGTCCGCGACCAGAATGACAATGCTACGTACGCTTCGAGCAGGTGGGTCCCGGCTGTCAGGCACTTCCTTGCGTGCAAAGATGTAGCTGGTGGGTCCCAGTAGTTAGGGGGGTGAATCGTTTTGTTTTTTTTGCCCGGACACACTTCCTTGCGTGCGAAGGTGTAGCTGGTGGGTCCCATCAGTCGAGGGGAAATGTTTTTTTGCGAAATACGGTGGCCCGTCCGGTGGGTCCCCGCTGTCAGGTGGAGGAATAATTATTGTGCACGTAATAAGGAGGCACTTCCTTGCTGCGTCCGTGGACCCAGCTGTCAGCCTCTCCACGTACAATCCACGTCTGATGGAAGCCGTTCCTTGACCAGGTTGACCACGCCGCGCCAAGAGCACTAGGGAGATGGACGACGGCGAGGCCTAGGAAGGGGACAACGCGGAGCCGGGGAAGACGCGGCAGTTGATGCCCACGCGTAGAGGAGGAGTACGAGGGTTCACTGGTTCGCTGCGGTGTGAGGCTGCCGTCACCGCAGAATAACAGGGGGTGTGGGTGAGTAGAGGGATGGCCTGGCCAGCGGTGGGAGTAGTAGGGGGCGGTGAGGCCTCCACCGCATCGCAGCCGGCCACGGGAGGCAGGAGCACGAGGCACGACCAGCGCTGGTTTGGGCGGCTGGAGCAAGAAGACCAGAGGTTGAAGAAGCACTATGGCTGTTGGATGGACATCGTACGGTTACTGGAGCTAGAATCGTGCATATTGACTAAGTTGACAAAGCCCTCCGTCCCTGTCAACTTAGTAGGCCCACAAGTCAGCCTACCACTATACTGGGTCCCAGCTAACAGGGGGAGTATTCATTTTTTTGTGTGTAATAAGGAGGCACTTCCTTGCGTGCAAAAATATACCTGGTGGGTCCGAGCTGTCAGCGGAGGTAACATTTTTTTTGTGAAATACAGAGGCCCTTTCGGTGGTTCCCTGATGTCAGCTGGAGGAATCATTATTTTGAGCGTAATAAGGAGGCATTTCCTTGCGTGCAGCCCTGGACCCAGCTGTCAGCCTCTCCACGTACAGTCCACTTCAGATGCATGTCGGTCGTTGACCACATTGACCAGGCCGCGCCGAGAGCACCAGGGCGGTGGACGACGGCGAGGCCTAGGAAGGGAATGACACGGAGGCAGGGAAGACTCGGCAGTTGTTTCCCACGCGAAGGGGAGTACGACTGTATGAGGGTTTACTAGTTCGTCTGCCATCGCTGGAGAATAACAGCAGGTGTGGGTGAGTAGAGGGATGGCTAGGCCAGCGATGGGAGTACGGTGGGGCAGTGAGGCCTGCGCGGCAGCAGAGCCGGCCGCGGGGAGGAGGGAGCAGGCAGTCCCGTCGGCGCTTGTTTGAGCGGCTGGAGCAGGAAGAGCAGAGATTGAAGAAGCACGACGGCCGTTGGATGGACATCGTACGGTCACTGGAGCTAGAATCGTTCATATTGACTAAGTTGACAAAGCCCTCCGTCCCCGTCAACTTAGTAGGCCCACAAGTCAGCCTCCCAGCATGGTGGGTCCCAACTAGCAGGGGGAGTATTCATTTTTTGTGTGTAATAAGGAGGCACTTCCGGTGGGTCCGAGCTGACAGCGGGGGGGATGTTTTTTTCACGAAATACGGTGGTCCGTCTGGTGGGTCCCAGCAGTCAGGGGAAAATGTTTTTTTTCATGAATTACGGTGGCCCGTCTGGTGGGTCCCAACAGTCAGGGTGGAAACTTTTTTCCACGAAATACTGGTGGCCCGTCCGGTGGGTCCCTGCTGTCAGGTGGAGGAATAATTATTTTGCGCGTAATAAGGAGGCACTTCCTTGCGGCTTCCGTGGACCCAGCTGTCAGCCTATCCACGTACAGTACTCTTCCGATGGAAGTCGGTCGTTGACCACATTGACCACGCTGCGCCGAGAGCACCACGGTGGTGGACGATGGTGAGGCCCAGGAAGGGGACGATGTGGAGCCGGGGAAGACGCGATAGTGGATGCCCACGCGGAGAGGAGTACGAGGGTTCACTGGTTCAGCTGCGGTGTGAGGCTGTCGTCGCCGCAGAATACAGGGGGAGTGGGTGAGTGGAGGGATGGCCTGGCCAGCGGTGGGAGTAGTATGGGGACAGTGAGGCCTCCGCGGCAGCACAACCGGCCACGGGAGGCAGGAGCATGTGGCACGACCGGCGCTGCTTTGGGCGGTTGGGGCAAGAAGACCAGAGGTTGAAGAAGCACTATGGCCGTTGGATGGACATCGTTGACCAGGCCGCGCCGAGAGCACCAGGGCGGTGGACGACGGCGAGGCCTACGAAGGGAACGACACGGAGCCGGGGAAGACACGGCAGTGGCTGCCCACGCGGTGGAGAGTACGAGGGTTGACTGGTTTGGCTGCCGTCGCCGAAAAATAACATGAGGTGTGGGTGAGTGAAGGGATAGATAGGCCAGGGATGCGAGTATGATAGGGCCATGAGGCCTGCCCGGCAGCACTACCGGCCACGGGAGGCGGGAGCAGGCGGTTTCGATGGCGCTGGTTTGGGCGGCTGGGGCAGGAAGATCAGAGACTGAAGAAGCACGATTGCCGTTGGATTGACATCTAACGGTCTGACGCTGGTAGAGTCGATTGTTGACTAAGTTTCTTTTTTGAGAAACCTTGTGTATGCATGAACTTAGTAGGCCCACAAGTCAGCCTCCAAATCTGTGGCAGACAACATAAAGCCCATTTGCTATTTTTTATAATTTGCAGCCCATTTGCTAATTCTTAAGTAATTTATTACAGCTCATTTTCTGCCATGGACCACGGTCAAAAAGTTCAACCTTATTTTGCATATTTCGGTGGAGTCTGAACTGTTGTAATCCCGAAATGGTAAACATTTTTAAGAACTTATTGATTTACCAAAAATCGTTTTGTTTTTGTAAGCAAATAAGACGTGGGACAATTGAGTTGGTTTAAGGGAAAACCAGTGGTAAAAAAATCAGCGCTGGGTGGGAAAAAACAACAAAAATAAGGATGTAAATATGAAAAGGGAATTGTATGTGTTTTCAATATAATGATACGTGTATATGAACTAGTAAAACTATAGGTAGAGATTAGAAAACGGATGTAGGACATGCGTTTCAAGAGGAAAATAGAACTGGGCTGTGTGTTTGATTCAGTAAAAAAACTTCCTGCGGATGTTGTAAGACAAAATATAACTAACACTGGCGGGCCAGAGGCCAGTAGATACCTGCTGGATCTTTGTGCCCCGTTGTCGTCATGGGCTGGGCCTGTTAAAAACAAAACCAACCCTGGGCAGTCTACAGCCCAGTTGAAACTTGCTCGACTTGGAAAAACAATATACGTGCTCAATAAACGACAGAATTCTGCAAGTACAGACTGATAACTGGGATGCAGCACGGATATTGTTTTTTTATCGTGATAATAAATGCATGCACTTGTTTCAAAGAAATTGGAGAACTGGGAATTCGAACGACGGATGCTTATGCTACCCATCAAATAAAAATCAGGTGCCTGAAAATTCGTTTCGAAACAAATGATTCAACTTTATATCCACGTCGACACTTGGCATGATGGTTGGAAGCAAATGCAAGTTCATACCAAAAGATCATTAACAACAATACCAACTTGCGAACGACAAGGTAGTACAACTACCAATACCAAACTAACTTATAATCTTTTTACTCCTGGCCCTAGTGTTCGTCTGGTAGAAAATCTTGCAGAGGACCAGCTCCCGCTCCTTCTCTTGCTCCAGGTCCCCGAGGTGGTACTCGTGGATCACCCAGTTGGTCCTCTACTGGTCGAAGTTCTTGTTGGTGTGCAGCACCAGAACCTTTTTTGTTGCCCGTCTGCCGGCCGTTGATCATCACCGGCAAGGTATTGCCGGTCTTGTGCCACATCACGTGCATGCCGCACTCCGACTGTATCTTGCGACGCATCCACGTGCCCCTTTTGAATGCCCTGGAATTGCGTTGGAAGAAATGCTTCCTTAGGCCACTCAGTGTGATACCTGCAGTATTGTGAAATACAGGTTTTAGTGTACCTAGTTGGCATTTTCATAACATCTTTGGCATGTTGCAGTCACTTGTTTCACTTTTCATTAACTGTCAAATTGTAATTGCTTCACCAGGTCTGCGTCTAAAAAGAAAAATAGAGCTATAAACAAAGGAATATGTTTGTGCAAGTAGACGGTCGATCAGTGTCTTACCTGGAAGTTTCTTAGGTTGGGTGTAGCATATGCCGTGCTCGCTGTCGATGGTTGGTATGAACAAATCGATGAGAGACTAAAATCTCGCACTTTCAGCACTCACTTTGGCCTCAAGGTGCTTGATCAGCTCCTGATCCGTGGGATCGAACTTGACGCCAGCCGACAGCACCGGCCAATCCTTCTTCGACTTGCATCAGTAATTCCAGTTATATGGTACTCAATGTATGATCAATCGACTGTTTTAAGTGAATGATGAAAGATTTCGACAGATAAGTGGTACTCCAAATCTGAAGTCTAGAATACCCGAACACGCCGCCGGGATTCTTGTGTCACCTCACGCGCAGCATGTTGTCACGTCAATTCAATGTGTGGACATGATGAATAATTTGACCGACGTATACTAGTACTGCTACTGTACTACTTACTAGTCGTATTTAGTGTCACAATTTATACATAGGTTTAACTAACAAGTACGCACTTGAAGCCTAACTGATATATATATATATATAGCTTCTGCACAGCATCTCCATCATCATTATCAGTACATCCTACGCAGGTGAGTTAGGATGCACTTGATCCCAGGAAGGTATCTATCCTTCAAACCAGAGGAGTGCTTCAAACTAACAACAATACATAATATCCAACAAAAGAGGGTCGTGCTACAGCAGCAGAATACATGGCTCAGTCTAGATATCAGCACGAATCAAGTTGTGCATATTTGCTGTTGGCATGAACCACATCGCCGCATGTCGGGTTTGCAAAAGCCATCCATCGCATGGAAGCTTGATGCCTTTCACACACTGAAGATTATCTGGCAACAAGCTGTGTCGACAAATCTCTGGATATGGTGATTCATGAAACCCATGGTATGATGTGTAAACACAGCCCCCCCTCGCGAATGGAAGTTGCATAGCATAGTAATCATCGCCGGTGATATGATCGATGATTGGTTGGATGATCGGATAATTGAGCCTGAGGAACAAGGAGTGATTGCCAAGGCTGTAAACCCGCCTCCAGTTGAATACACCTGGCCCAACGGAGCTGGGATCTTTCTCGAACACGAAGCAGCCATAGCCATCAATGTCACGAATGCCCCACGCATTGTACTGCATGTGGTTTGATGTAATGGTTTGGTCAATTTGGTACGTGCGAATGATCATCAAATGAACACCGTCAGTTGAACAAGCGATAAACCACCACCCATCGGCTGGTATGATTCCAGGTCCTGGAATCATGAAGGCCAGCGCATTTGCGTCTGCTGCAACAATTCAAATTAGAGACCAAAAGGACAAAAATAAACAATCATGTTCAGAGTATGCGTGGAATTAAGATTATTATAACAGTGACACATATCATAGACAGAGAATTGCAATGCCGTGGTCATAAGCATGCCCCAAGTTAAAAAATAAGCCAATGGCTTTCATATTCTAGCAATATGTCATGGTTCAAACATCATGTAACAATGAGAGGAAAACAGCTATGACAGCGCCTACTCATATTCTACCATTGCACTTACTACTACTATTCTCATATCAACTCTAAGCAAAAACATGTGTTTCTTATAAAAATCTTGCAAACGAGAGTACCATATAGCAATCATGATGTTATGCTCATAATATGTATACTAACAATCATTAGATGCCAATTGTTCTCATATCAACTCTAACAATAACATGTGTGGTCATAAAAATCTAGGAAATGAGAGGAACATATAGCAATGATGTGGTTATAGACATGCTATGCATTCTAAATTTGTAACAAATGAACAGGCAGTCGTATTCATAAGGTAAAGATGAGATGAGATAGAACAATTACACGATGATAGATTCCACCAGTATAGGCAGCCAATCTGTGCATCGATCGCGTAAACGATGCCATCGTGCACTATAGCATCAGACAGAAATGTTGCCTCAACATGATTGATGATGAGCCATAACCATGTATGGCGACTAGATTCTAGATAGACTAATCCCATGTTGAACAATGCAATGAGCTTGTAATCCATGTAGTCTTCTGATGGTGTGGGCACTTCGCAGATTACAACTTTCTGCAAACAGAGGTCGAGCCAAAAGCTTGACGCATCTCGTGCGTAGTAGGCAGGAGTGTCCGGCGGGCCGCGAGGCTCGATGGCGGCGGTATCCAACGATGGAAGGGTGATCTCTCGCTGGGTGTAGATATCCATGAGACACCATGGACTACCGGTGTGGTGGATGAGGACGATCTAGTTGGCCTTCATGCCCGCCCAGTAGTGGCCGCGCATGAAGGACAGGTGGACGGGTAGTGGTAGCATGTCGAGGGGCACCACGACAACCTCCGTAGGATCGTCAAGTCGGTGTCTGGGCCACCTGCGAGGATCGGGCATCAGCAAGCAAGGTGTCTTGAAAAGAGCCGGCCGGTTGCAGATGAGTAGACGGTACAAAGACACCGAGCATGCGGCCAGACGGACGGTGCTGAGTAGGTCCATACGACTACAGATCTGCTCCAAGAGAACATCGGGGAGGGAATTCCAATCGCGGCTCTGTGTGTCAGTTGGTTCTGCCATTGGGGTTTTCGGTGCCTGCGAGCCAGCGGGGAAGTGGATTCGGGCAGGCGAGCAAAGAAGCTTCTCCTCGTATGGCCGAGCAGTGAGCGAGGGGATATGGTACGCGCAAGCTACCAAGGAAGATGGCGCGGGCGGGCGAGCAGTGAGCAGGGGTAAATGGTGTGCGGCCGACGATGGGGAAGAGAGGAGGAAGAAGAAGAGAGGAGGAAGAAGAAGAGATGGCAGTACTGGGTAAGGCTGATTTAGTAACACCAACATGCTGGTTCAGCTTATTAATTACGTGTCCCATCTGCTGCAGCGTGTATTGTCACTTCACTTCGAAGACTAGTTGAATTGTTCTCTCTGACCGAGATGGGGAATAATGGATCGCGAGGACTTCCTTTCTACAGTATCCCTATGTCTCTATGCTCACTTCACTCATTTTGCTCCGTACCTAGTCACTTGTTGAAATCTGTAGAAAGACAAATACTCCGTATTTGGGAACAGAGGGAGGCTTTTACTCCGTACTATTTGGGAACAGAGGGAGTATCACCATATGGAGGGAACAGAGGAAGCTTGAAATATGAACATGTCAATGAGAGGGAGTAAGCCCCATGCATGCATGCATGCAACATGCAACACTCACATGTACACATGGACGCACGCAACACTCACGCACCCATGCGGCACACAACACACGATGCAACACAGACGCTCATGCTCAAGTGCTCAACCTACTCCCTACGTCCGTGAAAGACTGTACATTTAGAGATTTACACATTGACCAGGGCATAATTAACGCCCAAAAGTAGCAGACTTATGTGTGCATGCGACCATTGAGATAAGAAGATTAAATGAAGGCCGTTGCATGCTGTAATTAAGGATAGACATGTAGCCTATACCTACAACACAAGTTGGTGCATTAGTCAATCAATATCGATTTAGATTAAAGGCTAAATGCATTGGAGGTGTAGATGTACATCATGTACTACACTCTTTATTTTATAGCCGATGTACACTCTTTGTTGGAAGACCGAGGGAGGACACGTGCATGCACTCACATACACAGCCAGGGCGGTTCGCGCGCAAGGGTTGGACTCGTGTCGCGCCTGCGTAAAGTTTTGTTTAACTGATTTCTTTGCTCTGCCAACTGACATGTGGGACCCAGAAACCAGGTGACAATTTAACCAGTCAACAAAGTTCCACGTCGACTATGTGGCCGGTCAGTAGGGTTCAATACGGTGCTCTACGATGAGCTAGTGATCGTATAATCACCGCAAAACTATATATAATGACCGTAAAGAGCGTATTGTTACATACGTTGACCGTCAGTGTATTTTTCTTGTTTCAAATTAAGCCATATTAATCGGAAAGGATGCAGTATGGACTACTACTACTAGTACTAGTACTGCTTTGATGTGACCCGTCAACTCGCCAAACGAGGAGAAGCTTGCTTACTACGCCTCTCCCTCGCCCACGCGCGCGATGGTTCGCAGGACGAGGAGAGGGTTTTGACTACAGCGCCCTCTCCCTCTCCCTCTCCCTCGCCCTTGCCCTCGCCCTCGCGGTGGACGTGCAGCGGTTCAATCGGTGTCAGATTGCCAGAAGCATATTCTACTGTAGTATCATCATTGTTGGACCTTACGAAGAGGCGAAGAGCCAAGTGCAAGGTTCACACGAGTACGAACTGTTGAACCTCCCGAAGAGGCAAAGAGCCAAGCGCAAGGTTTTATAGTAGTTGTCATCCTAGTAGGAGTGTACTACAACTATAGCGAACGATGCTACTGTATGATGCCGTCATGTCACGTATATCCAAAGTTGTGCCACCTTTTTTTCTCAAAGAGCATGTTGGAGCCCGTGCAACAACCACACAAGTTCCACGTACACATAACACATTTACTAGTAATAAATTCTAAAGGACAAATGACAGTATGCCACACAAGTTCATCTCCAATTCATGTGATAAATTTGTGCACGACTAGTCTACATATATTCACAGCGCTACTGTCACAATTACCATACTCCACTTACACGTTATAGATGGGCTACATGTCCTCCTCCAGGTTCCAGTCCCAGGTGTTCTTCATGGATGGCACGATCCATTGCGGTGGGCAACGAGAATCATTGTCGCAGCTTTCTAGTCCGGTTCCACACGATGGAGACTCATCCAAGCTGAAGCGGCATAAATCAGGAATAGCGTGTCCCAGCATGTCGTTCATCCGACGGTGCGCACTGAAGACACAACCATGCTTCATGAACGGCAGGCCTTCCGTGTCGTGCACGGAAGGTGGCATCCGCTCCACAATGGGGTAGCTGTCCCCGATGAAAAGCAAGTACTCTCCAAGAGTGTTCCTCGGCACCCACGTAGCATCACGAGGGTCGAACTCGGCGTCGTTCATCTGGTACACGCGGCATCCCAGATCTGGACACATGGTGACGTACATAGCCAAGGTCCATGCATAATAATGTTGTGCTCAAATATGGCGGTCAGTAATACTGTGCAGCAAATAGTACTACTCCAGTATAGAGGAAGTAAAATAAACGGCTTATTATATATAGTCACTCTTGGCTACATGGATGAGATAGTAAGACATGGAAAAACAAAAATGGTGGCAGCTAGTGGGTTCATGTCTTCAAGGGCCTAGCTAGCTATACACATCCTCCAAGGTAAAAAGTACTCCTACTAGTACTACAAAGTATACTACTAGTACAACAATGAAAGATAAGGCGAGAGGGTTAAAAAAATGGAATACCTGGGTAGATGGTGACGGTCCGATCGTGGTAGATTGTGTGACCATGTTGCACATCAGTGGTACCATGGGTAACGACTACTAAGATAGTTGATCCCAATATGCCAAAGTCAGCTACAAGGTTCCAGGTTAGACCGAATTGTGGATGCAAATGCACATCCAGGATCGGAGATCTTATTTTGATCGGGGGATGACTGGTCCCTGCAAAATAATGGAGTACCGTTAGGGATGCAAATGATGGTTTGTGCATTCCGTTTGTAATCTCCCGTACTGTAGGATGGCAACCAGATGAAACAAGTCCCTGGCTTGTCACCGCAAAGATGCGGCCTAGATGGCGCACGGCGTCTTCGAATGTGTAGGGGTACAAATCTGTCGTTGCCAACATGTGCCAGCCTCTGCCATTACTGCCTCTTGCATTGATGGCAATCCTTATGTCGAACACCGCGATGAGATAGTAATCGTCGTAGCCGCGTCGCTTTGTCGGCGGGTCCGCAATTGCTATCTTCTTCAATCTCATGTAGGCATCATCATACGTATTCAAGCCCAGCCAGTCCGGAAGGCCGATCCCAATGGTGGAGAAGGGGTCTACCGGAACGGCCGCACTGCTGTGGATGTTGTGCACAATGATGGTGGTATCCGGCCGGAGGTATGCAAGCCAATCTTCGTTGGCACCGACCCAGACCTATATATAAGACGGTGGGCAGCGGATAAATTACGGGATGGAAATGGAATAACTAAGTACTACATGATCAAACTCCATTACTGACCTGCTCATCAGATAAAATCCGACTACCTCTCAACGTCGGCAACTCTAGCGGAGTCAACGTGCAACCATGGCCAGGGAGTGGTGGACTGTTCGAAGGATTGTCCCATAGAAGAACCTTCTCCTCGAGGACGCATGGAAGACCAACAAGCATGGCCTTTTCCCAAGCTTGTTTAGGCAGCGTCTTGAAAAAGTTGGTGCAGGAAGCATCGAGTCTTGCCGCGGTGAGGACGTCGGAGCGGCGTGCAATTTCTCCCAGAGGAAAGTCGTCCAAGGTCTCCCAGCCCCGACGAGGAGGAGAACCGCCTGGCGAATCCATGGGAGCAGCGACGAACTGCCTTCTCTTCGGGAGGAGGGGAACTGGCGAGGAGGAGATAAGAGCGTAGTAACCGCAGGGCCTCGTCCCTTCCAACTATAGATCGTTCCTCAGCGAAGGGGTGAGGCTATTATTTAGTACTAGTACTAGCATTATGGAACGTTATGGGATTGCATTATATTGTAAATAATAGCACTAGTAAGAAATTTTTGGTACTAGGTAGTAGTTTTTGGCGTGGATTAAGAAATTTTGGGTATGTTTTTTCCATTTTTTGTACACGCCAACTAGTGTAAAAAATGTCTTACACTATGTGACGGAGGAGTACGTACTCGTACTGTAGCAGTACTAGTACTACTTTTCTCAACTAGTAGTGCGATGTACTGTACTTCTAGTCTAGTCTAGTATAGTGCATCAGTTTTGAATTCTTGAATCTCAGGGCCAAGGAGCTACAGTTGGAAGTCGTTACGCCCTCGATTCAATCATACACTAATCATACACGCAAATGTGTACGATCAAGATCAAGGACTCACGGGAAGATATCACAACACAACTCTAGACACAAATTAAAATAATACAAGCTTTATATTACAAGCCAGGGGCCTCAAGGGCTCGAATACATAAGCTCGAATACTCAAGAGTCAGCGGAAGCAACAATATCTGAGTACAGACATGAGTTAGACAAGTATGCCTTAAGAAGGCTAGCACAAAAGCAACATCGATCAAAAAGGCAAGGCCTCCTGCCTGGGAGCCTCCTAACTACTCTTGGTCGTCGGCGGTCTTCACGTAGTAGTAGGCATCCTCCGGGTAGTAGTAGTCATCAGTGGCGTCGTCTGGCTCCTGGGATCCGTCATCTGGTCGCAACAATCAGGTATGGGGGAAAAAGAAGTAGCAAAGCAATCGTGAGTACTCATCCAAAGTACTCGCAAGACTTACATCAGATCTAAACTAAGTATGCATCTGTATCAAAGGAATGGGTTGTATCTGTGGACTAAACTGCAGAATGCCAGAAGGGAAGGGGGAAAGCCTAGCCTATCAAAGACTAGCATCTTCTGGAAACCACCATCTTGCAGCAACAGTAGGGAGTAGAGTAGCATAAAGTAAAGTAGCAGTAATACTATCCAAGTGTCAACACATTCCAACCTCGACCAGAGATCCTTTCTCGACTCCCTGCGAGAAAGCAACCCCAGAGCCATACTATCCAAGTGTCAACACATTCCAAATCTCATCACCATCCAGTTCTCATCACAAGTATCCAGATCTAGTTGTATCGATCAGGATACAACTCCAAGTGTCCGTTACTGTAGAACAGGCTATCGATAGATGTTTTGTTCCCTGCAGGGGTGCACCAACTTACCCATCATGCTCGATTAACTCCGGTCGGACACACTTTCCTGGGTCATACCTGGCCTCGGCCAAACAATACGCCGCAACCTGACCTAGGCTTACTAGAGAGGTCAGCACGCCGAACTAAACCTATGCCCCCAGGGGTCATGGGCCATCTCCCCGGGAACTCCTGCACATTGCGTGGGCGGCCGGTAAGCAGACCTAGCTATCTCCTTCAAAAAGGTAGGTGCTTACCAGTCCAACCCGGCATGCGCCGTTCAGTCGCTGACGTCTATTAAGCTTCGGCTGATGTTTACGACGCAGAACGCCCATACTATGCCCACGTGATGGTTAGTGCTATCAGGCCAGAGGCCCCTCAGATCAAATATCCAAATCGCAGTGGATTAGGAATGCGTGGTAACAAGCAGAGACTCACGATCGATGTGACCCTGTCGCCCCATCTCGAGTACTTGCGGCAAGGGCTAAGAATGCCCGATCACGCCTCGTAAGTATCTCGCGGGCACCTTCCAGGTCAACCCGATTCCACATCACTCGCTACTAAGCTCGCGCGGGTACCTCTCAGGGCCTACCCGTCTTTAGTAACATGGTTCAGTTGTAAAGTCATAATAACCATAGTAATTGTGTGTCTAACACCAAAGGGGAAACCCGAGGAATCACCCCCAGAGAATTCCACTCAATTTTATCATCAAGGTGAACGTAAGAGGATCCACCCTCGAGGTTCACACTTGAGGGGTTGCACGACAGAGCCTATCGGAAGTGGTTAAGGAGGAAATCACCCTCGATGACCACGACCGATTAGCTACACTACAGAGGTCTCATCAGGAGTGATGTATGAGGTTCCACCCTCGGCACTCGATGGTAACTCTGCAGAGTCGTTCAACTAGGGGGGGATGTGCGGTGTCGGGGCCTGGACGTCGATCACGTTGAGCGAGTCATCAAACATAAAGCGAGGCAACTGGGACAAGGTGGGGGTCATTGATTGATCACTAACCAACCTATACTAAGCAGTTTAGGACAAGCAGGTAAGGTATGAAAATAGGTAACAACAACAGGCTATGCATCAAAGTAGGATCATACAGAAAGCAGTAGCAGTTCTAATGCAAGCATGAGAGGGAATGAAATGGGCGATATCAGAATGCTCAAGGGTGGTTTGCTTGCCTGGTTGCTCTGGCAAAGAGGGGGGTCGTCGTCGACGTAGTCGATCACAAGGGCAGCATCGGTCTCGGGGTCTACCGGAGAGAAGAGGGGGAAGAAACAGTAAATATAAAGCAAACATAGCACCACAAAGCATAACATGGCAATAAGATGTGCCGGGTGTGACCTAACACGGTAGGAGGTGATACCAGCGAAGGGGGGGAAACATCCGGGAAAATATCCCTAGTGTTTCGCATTTTCGGACGGATGAACCAGAGGGGGAAAGTTGCGTGTTCGCTATGCTAGGGATGCATGGCAGACGAACGAGCTGCATATCCGGATTCGTCTCGTCGTTTTGAGCAACTTTCATGTACAAAGTTTTTCCATCCGAGCTATGGTTTATTTTATATTAAAATTAAAAGATTTAAATCATTTTTAGGATTTTTTTTAATTACTTTAATAAACATTATCCAGAACAGTTCACGCTGACGTCAGCATGACATCATGCTGACGTCAGCAGTCAACTGTGCAGTTGACTGGGTCAACTACTGGTGGGCCCGCATGTCATACACTGTTTACACTAATTAGGGTTTAACTAACCTAATTAATGCTTAATTAATTAACACTAGTTAATTAGGTTAATTAAACAAAATTAATTAAGTTAATTAATCAATTTAACTAATTAATTAGTTATTATTTTTATTTATTTATTCATTCAATTTAAATGTTCTTAGGGGTATGGGCCCCCCTAGTCAGTGGCCCAGAGGGCCACCGTAGGGCGGGTGCTGGTGCCCAGCCTGTTTGGGCGCTTGCCCGGGAGCCAGGGGCGTCGGCCAGGGGCGAGGCCACGGTGAGGGTGTGGTGGGACGCCTGGCCGGCGTGGGCGACGGCAAGCAGCGGCGGCAGGGGGCGGACCTGGGCGGAGCGGCACCAGCAGGCAGCGCAAGTGGGCAGCAACTAGCGGGGGGCACCGAGGCTTAGCGCGCGGGAGGGGGCAGCCGAGCCGGGTAGCAGCCAAGCGTGGGCGTGGGTGGCGACGCACGAACGCAGGCGCGGGCATGGTGAGCACGGCCACGGTTAGGAACACGGGCGACGCGGCCTATGGCTTACGGCGGCGAATCGAGGAGGGGGAAGGGGGAATAGCCGCGGGAGCTCACAAACAAGGTCGTGGGCGACTCGGGGAGGTGCGGGGTGGTCGGAGCAGTCGGAGACGAGTCGGAGAGGCAGGCCGACGGCGGGTGGTGGTGGTTGCCGAAGCGGACGGGGAGGACCGTCAAAGGAGAGGCGGAGACGGGGAGTCCGACGGGGGAGATTTGGGGAAGCAGCAAGCAACGGCGTCGAGAGCGTCTCCGGGGCGTCGTGGCCGCGGGACTCGGGCGGCGGCGGCGGGGCGCCCTCGGGGGCGTGCGGCAGAGGGTGGGGAAGATATCCCGATCCATATCGGGATCGGGAGAGGGGGAGAGTGGGGAATCGGGGGAGTGGGCTAGGGTTTCCGGTTGGGTAGTGGGGGGTTATGGGGGAAGCAGGGAGAGGTGGGCCTGCCTGGTTCGGGAGGCCAGCTGGGCCGATTGGCCCGATTGGGCCAGGGGGTTGCTCTCTCTCTCCCTTTTACTTTTCTTTTAGTTTTCCTTTTTTAGCAGCTTTTGCATTTTCTTTTTAGCCAATAATGTCTTTGCAAAATTGTGCCACTGGCCAAAACAATTTCAAAGAATTAAAGTGCACTACCACGAAAAGGTTGGGAGGATTTTGGAATAGTTGCCAATTTTACAAATTAAAAAGGGCATTTAATTTATTGCTTAGGTCACTGTTTTAAGTAGTTTAGGCCACTCAAACCCTTTGCAAAAATGTTGGTTCACCACCAATATTAGTTGTGGAATATTTGGCACATGATGAACATTTTTGTTTTCATGCTTGAGAAATTTGAATTTTTGACATTAATTTGAAAATGAGATTTGGACTGGAATAGAATCAAAGTGAGATTAGCAACAGTAACAATGATGACAAGGCATCATTTAAAGGTGATTACTGTAGCATGATTCTTGGGGTGTTACAAATCTCCTCCACTATAAGAAATCTCATCCCGAGATTTAAGTGGGGAAGTAAAGAGTAACTTCGGGATAACTGACCCTTATAGGGTTAATTATCTGGTGAACAATTCAGGGAAAGAGGCAGAAGTATCTCTCGAGTTGAAACTTAATAAAATATCGAGAGCAAAGTATGAAGGTACAATAAGAAGTTACAACCGAATGGACAAACGATCGATACCTGAACAGCGTGTGAGAAGGGGGGGTCAGAGTATTGGGTATAGATCATCTCTTAGAGGGTGGCTCGTCATTTACATATGAAGGCAAGTGGAAAGGATACTTCGAAATCAAGGAGGTACACGAGAGTCAGGTTTCGATCCTGTGGAACTTGGGTTATGGGCCCACCATGTGGGTTAAAAGCAGGAAGGCGCTAACATCTTGAATGGTAATGATAGCAAGGCAGGTCAGAGGATAGCCTGCCAGTTATGTTGGCAACAAAGTTTGGTACCAAGGGCGTGGGACGAAGAGAACCATTTTCCTGCTCGTTGAAACGAGGTGGACCAATAGGCAAAGTTCTCGTCCATCGGGGGTTACCGGAATGTTAACAACAATAGTAATAGGGTCTTACTGACAGAGTTGTACTCCGAGGTGTTTACCTAAGCAGAGAATTACCTCTGCTCGGATAAGTTAGATTACAAGAAACTTTAAACGAACCAATGGAAAGGAAAATATGATTATCAAATCAAACAACCCAATGGAAAGGAAGATGTGTTTACACATAAAAGTTGGGCGTATATCCTTCCCCAGGAAAAGCGGAGCAGGACATACATGATAGGACAACAAGTTCAAAAGCATTTAGATAATGCGGAGAGGGAAGAATCATGATATTACCCATACAACGGTGTGAGGGTAATTGAACGAGAAACATTTTGTATTATGCTTCCGATGTTCTTGTTGATATTCGGATACCACAGTCATGCTTCGATGCAGCTATGATATGGTGTCAAGTAAAGATTGGGTTCGAAGATCTCAAGAGATACCGAGATACAATTCCATGATTATCTCGGAACATAAGGTACAACCAAACAAAATCAGGTCTGTGTTGGCAGGAAGTCAAGGACGTTGTCGATGATAACACAATCATCGAGGGGGGATGGTATTTCCCATCATGAATTTGATTGATATCCTGAAACAGATCAGTATATTGATGGGGATTACGACAGATTTTGTTGAGGTACTATGAAGAGGCCATCGAACGGCGACGACATCAAGCAAAAGGAACGATGAAGCGAAAGGTTATTGGAACCACGGATGCGACACAAGCTCGAAAACAAGCTTGTTATTTGAGGTGAAATGATAAGATGAGGAAGATCGACGTAAGCTTAGCTCGTCGTCGGAAGTTGTGCTCCGGGAAGAAGGACCGGGTAGCACAGTTAAAATTAGCTCGATAGTGATATAGCCGATCAGGCTAGGAATGATGTGATGGAGTATCATCCCAATGAGAATTCATAAAAGGTAGTGCAATGACACAATATCCTCGAGATAACAAGGGGTAATACTTGAGGTAGGTCAAAAATAGAGGTTGGACAAATGAAATGATCTGCAGAAGACAAGTATTTTAACTTCTCCGAGAAATGGAATTAAGGAGAAACTATGGTCAGAACCACAGTTATGAATGATCAAACCACCGATACAAGATGAACTTATAACAAGGGGTAATCATTTTTACAAGTAGCTTCCATGATAAGTTCTACATCGGGTCCATGGGCATGAACACAAAGGTTCAAGGTCGACTCCCACTTCTTCAATGCATAACCTTTCATTCACTCCTTGTTTTCGAAGACATTGTAGTGCAGAAGATTTATCTGGCGAAGTACTAGAAGAGTAAGACTCACATCTCTTTTGAGTTCACACGGATTAGGGAAGGCATAGGTTCAACCCATAGGGGTTTCTTAGGAACACCTACCACTAACTTCCAGGGCATATCACATCGGCTCAATAACAGAGCATGGTTGACAATAAGTAGAGGATACAATTTACCGAAGGCAATATGTATCAGGGGAAGAGCGCACGAGATTTTGAATATGAGGGAAATTGCTGGATAATAATCCAACAATGGATTTAGTGGTCCTCAATGGATCTGATGTGAGTATCAGTACTCAATCAGAAGAGGAAAAGAATGCAAAGGCATCGGATTTATAGAAACATCTGAATTATTCGATGCTTGAGTACAAAGGAGTTATGATTTCAAGACGAAGGATCAGAAGCAGAGGCTCGGATCAAAAGATGATTAAGTTGAATAGACTTAGAGGTGCACCCGATCAAATCTTGATTGGGCAAGAACCAGCTCATAACCGGAGCGATGTCGGAGACGGAAAGAAAATTTCCAAGGATTAATTGGTGATTGCAAGTATTCACTCACATGTTGAATCCATAGGAACAGAAGGACAACCACCAAGAATTTTAAAGAATATTGCTAGACATATGGAACTAATCGTAGTGCAAGCAGGCAAGGAGAATCAAGAGCAATAGGCTGCAGAGGATTTTTGGAAGATCACATAGTATTTCAAAGAATTTTGTGAATCACACGAACAACTAAGGATGAACGGATCCTCGGTGAGTGCGAGGAATTATTCGAAGGGGGGTGTATTCATGGGGCAAAGAACTGCAAGGTAGTAAACTCAAAGGATTCTCGAAACAATAGAGAATTTTGGGGTATCTTGTAATAACAAGAGCATCGCGGAATGATTGTATGGACAACAAGTGTATGTAGCTATCCATGGGGATTTATCGGTGGTAGGGAAATGCAAGGACGAAGGGCACAAGGGTCTCGGGAAAACATCAAGGAGTATCTGCAGAATCTTTTGGCGAAGTAAGCGATCATCTGTAGTGAAGGGGCTCTCCTGGAGGAAGTGGTTACGAGATCCTAGAGTCAGAGTTAGTAAAATCTTTAACCCGAATAGAACATAGATCAAAATCCCAGAGCATAGACGAGGAGTAAAAGATCCTAATACCACACAATGGCGACGTGGGCCCGTAAGACACACAACCAATGTTAGTAAAAGTTTTTCAGTGACTAGACTCAACTTCGGCCAAGGAGTTGGAAAGGGGGCTACCTACAGGCAGTCGGCTCTGATACCAACTTGTTACGCCCTCGATTCAATTGTACACTAATCATACACGCAAATGTGTACAATCAAGATCAAGAACTCACTGGAAGATATCACAACACAACTCTAGACACAAATTAAAATAATATAAGCTTTATATTACAAGCCAGGGGCCTCGAGGGCTCGAATACATAAGCTTGAATACTCATGAGTCGGCGGAAGCAACAATATCTGAGTACAGACATGAGTTAGACAAGTTTGCCTTAAGAAGGCTAGCACAAAAGCAACATCGATCGAGAAGGCAAGGCCTCCTGCCTGGGAGCCTCCTAACTACTCCTGGTCGTCGGCGGTCTTCACATAGTAGTAGGCATCCTCCGGGTAGTAGTAGTCATCAGTGGCGTCATCTGGCTCCTAGGATCCGTCATCTGGTCGCAACAATCGGGTATGGGGGAAAAAGAAGTAGCAAAGCAACCGTGAGTACTCATCCAAAGTACTCGCAAGACTTACATCAGATCTAAACTAAGTATGCATCTGTATCAAAGCAATGGGTTGTATCTGTGGACTAAACTGCAGAATGCCAGAAGGGAAGGGGGAAAGCCTAGCCTATCGAAGACTAGCATCTTCTGGAAACCACCATCTTGCAGCAACAGTAGGGAGTAGAGTAGCATAAAGTAAAGTAGCAGTAATGTTATCAACCTTGGCCAGAGATCCTTTCTCGACTCCCTGCGAGAAAGCAACCCCAGAGCCATACTATCCAAGTGTCAACACATTCCAAATCTCATGACCATCCAGTTCTCATCACAAGTATCCAGTTCTAGTTGTATCGATTGGGATACAACTCCAAGTGTCCGTTACCATAGGACAGGCTATCGATAGATGTTTTCTTCCCTGCAGGTGTGCACCAACTTACCCACCATGCTCAATTAACTTCGGCCGGACACACTTTTCTGGGTCATGCCCGGCCTCGGCCAAACAATACGCCGCAACCTGACCTAGGGTTAATAGAGAGGTCAGCACACCGGACTAAACCTATGCCCCCAGGGGTCATGGGCCATCTTCCTGGGAACTCCTGCACGTTGCGTGGGCGGCCGGTGAGCAGACCTAGCTACCTCCTTCAAAAAGGTAGGTGCTTACCAGTCCAACCCGGCGCGCGCCGCTCAGTCGCTGACGTCTATTAAGCTTCGGCTGATGTTTACGACGCAGAACGCCCATACTATGCCCACGTGATGGTTAGTGCTATCAGGCCAGAGGCCCCTCGGATCAAATATCCAAATCGTAGTGGATTAGGAACACGCGGTAACGAGCAGAGACTCACGATCGATGTGACCCCGTCGCCCCGTCTCGAGTACTTGCGGCAAGGGCTAAGAATGCCCGGCCACGCCTCGTAAGTATCTCGCGGGCACCTTCCAGGTCAACCCGACTCCACATCACTCGATATTAAGCTCACGCGGGTACCCCTCAGGGCCTACCCGTCTTTAGCAACATGGTTCAGTTGTAAAGTCGTAGTAACCATAGGAACTGTGTGTCTAACACCAAAGGGGAAACCCGAGGAATCGCCCCCAAAGAATTCCACTCAATGTTATCATCAAGGTGAACGTAAGAGGATCCACCCTCAAGGTTCACACTTGAGGGGTTGCACGACAGAGCCGTATCG
The DNA here is from genome assembly GCF_002162155.2 of Triticum dicoccoides. Lineage (NCBI taxonomy): Eukaryota > Viridiplantae > Streptophyta > Magnoliopsida > Poales > Poaceae > Triticum > Triticum dicoccoides. Next base: position 404,979,666 of record NC_041384.1, read on the forward strand.
GAAGTGGTTAAGGAGGAAATCACCCTCGATGACCACGACCGATTAGCTACACTACAGAGGTCTCATCTGGAGTGATGTATGAGGTTCCACCCTCGGTACTCGATGGTAACTCTGCAGAGTCGTTCAACTAGGGGGGATGTGTGGTGTCAGGGCCTGGACATCAATCACATTGATCGAGTCATCTAGTATAAAGCGAGGCAACTGGGACAAGGTGGGGGTCACTGATTGATCACTAACCAACCTATACTAAGAAGTTTAGGACAAGCAGGTAAGGTATGAAAACAGGTAACAACAATAGGCTATGCATCAGAGTAGGATCATACAGAAAGCAGTAGCAGTTCTAATGCAAGCATGAGAGGGAAAGAAATGGGTGATATCGGAATGCTCAAGGGGGGTTTGCTTGCCTGGTTGCTCTGGCAAGGAGGGGGGTTGTCGTCGACGTAGTCGATCACAACGGCAGCATCGGTCTCGGGGTCTACCAAAGAGAAGAGGCGGAAGAAACAGTAAATATAAAGCAAACATAGCTCCACAAAGCATAACATGGCAATAAGATGTGTCGAGTGTGACCTAACGCGGTAGGAGGTGATACCGGCGAAAGGGGGGAAACATCTGGGAAAGTATCCCCAGTGTTTTGCGTTTTCGGACGGATGAACCGGAGGGGGGAAGTTGCGTGTTCGCTATGCTATAGATGTGTGGCGGACGAACGGGCTGCGTATCCGGATTCGTCTCGTCATTCTGAGCAACTTTCATGTACAAAGTTTTTCCATCCGAGCTACGGTTTATTTTATATTAAAATTAAAAGATTTAAATCATTTTTAGGATTTATTTAATTAATTTAATCAACATTATCCAGAATAGTTCACGCTGATGTCAGCATGACATCATGTTAATGTCAGCAGTCAACTGTGTAGTTGACTGGGTCAACTACGTGTGGGCCCCGCATGTCATACACTTTTTAAACTAATTAGGGTTTAACTAACCTAATTACTACTTAAATAATTAACACTAGTTAATTAGGTTAATTAACATAATTAATTAAGTTAATTAATCAATTTAACTAATTAATTAGTTTATTTTTTATTTTTTATTTTTTAAACGTTCTTAGGGGTATGGGGCTCCCTAGTCAGTGGCCCAGAGGGCCACCGCGGGGCGGGTGCTGGTGCCCAGCCCGTTTGGGCGCTTGCCCGGGAGACAGGGGCGCCGGCGAGGGGCGAGGCCACGGCGAGGGCGCGGTGGGACGTCGGGCCGGTGTGGGCGACGGCAAGCAGCGGCGGCAGGGGGCGGACCCAGGCGAAGCGGCACCAGCAGGCAGTGCAAGCG
>NC_041384.1:404981615-404987385 GCF_002162155.2 Triticum dicoccoides
TGGCGGCAGGACTCGGGCGGCGTCGTCGAGGCGCCCTCGGGGGCGTGCGGCAGAGGGTGGGGAAGATATCCCGATCCAGATCGGGATCAGGAGAGGGGGAGAGTGGGGAATCGGGGGAGTGGGCTAGGGTTTCCGGTTGGGTAGTGGGGGGTTATGGGGGAGCAGGGAGAGGTGGTCCGGCCTGGTTTGGGAGGCCAGCTAGGCCGATTGGCCCCATTGGGCCAGGGGGTTGCTCTCTCTCTCCCTTTTCCTTTTCTTTTAGTTTTCCTCTTTAGCATCTTTTGCATTTTCTTCTTAGCCAATAATGTCTTTGCAAAATTGTGCCACTGGCCAAAAAAATTTCAAAGAATTAAAGTGCACTCCCACAAAAAGGTTGGGAGGCTTTTGGAATAGTTGCCAATTTTATAAATTAAAAAGGGCATTTAATTTATTGCTTAGGTCACTGTTTTAAGTAGTTTAGGCCACTCAAACCCTTTGCAAAAATGTTGGTTCACCACCAATATTAGTTGTGGAATATTTGGCACATGATGAACATTTTTGTTTTCATGTTTGAGAAATTTGAATTTTTGAAATTAATTTGAAAATGAGATTTGGACTGGAATAGAATCAAAGTGAGATTAGCAACAGTAACAATGATGACAAGGCATCATTTAAAGGTGATTACTGTAGCATGATTCTCGGGGTGTTACAAGGGTACTACTGTTCTCTAGAACCATCGTTGTACTATCAATGCAGGGGAAGTACACCTGCGTAGTGGCCTAGTGGGTACTCTCGGTGCTCTATTCAGTCGCTCCTCTCAAGTAGCTGGCCTACTCAGCCGCTCCTCTCACGCACACACTAGCAGCCTGTTTATCCGCGACGATTACTGCGGGGGCAGAACATTTGAGTTATTTGATACAGCGAGACTAGGACTTTCGCTTCCATTTGTGGAGGTGTAATGGATCTCATCGAACTTTGTTAGTAGTTCCTTCTTTATGAATGAGATGAAGCAAAGCTTTTGCCTCACGTCAAGAGGAATTTCTTTTATAGTAGAGCCGATAATGGAGTGAAGTCCATGCATGCAACGCCACAAGCTACAGAGTAGTAGTAGAGCACTTTACGTACAGAGCCATATTGCACAGTTCCCAATGCCCCGCTAGGCTTTTCCGGCTCCTCAGGCTTAATTGGAAGCGCTAGTTTAAATATGCTACTGGCTGATGAGGAAACTGCAAGCGAGGTGTAGCTAGGGCGAGCACGCGAGCCACGGGATGCTGGGAAGGAAAACCCGTTCACGTGGCTAGGTTGTCTAGTGCACCCAGATTGTGGGGCCGCACGCCCGTTTGACTTCAAAACTCAAACTACCCGTGTAAAATATTGGCTCGCAGCGAAGTGTAGTAGTACTATTTTTTTTTAAAAGGTCGTTGTGCGTTCGGCCATGATCAAACCCACAAAACAAGGTATACACTCCCGCGACCACTAGTACTACTCGTTGGAGTACAACACAACCTAGAATCGCCTTTTGTCGCTAGTAGTACGTACATTATTCCTTACAAGAAACCCCTAAGAGCATGGTTAATAGTATAGCCAGCTGCTGGCTATAAGCCAGTGCCATGTCATCTACAGCCCATCTTATAGCCAACATGTACAATAATAGATCAAAATCGTGTACTACTTTTTTATTATGTGGCCCACTTCTCATTCTCACAAAGTGCCTAGGAGCACGTGCTAGAGCTGGCTCTTCACAAAGAGCCCACTTACCTTCTCTCTCATCTTCTCTTTCCTCCAACTAAGCAGAAATATACTAGTTTATTTCTTATAGCCCGCTGACTCAGCTCTATTGTACTTGCTCTAATAATGCAAGAAACCACTAAAATGCCAAGAAACTACTACGTGGCAGACTTAAGATAAGACTACCTTATCAACCATTGTACATGCTCTTACCAACAAAAATACTCGAGTGACCTCCTACATCCGGCCCGTCCACCTAGTCATCCTCGGCCATGGGACGCAGCTACCGCCGCCAGTAGAAGGCGAGGTCAAAACCGCCGGCGGTGCGGAGCCCATGTTGCGGTAGCCCGGATGCCAGCTCCGTCCGGCGCTCGCGGCTGCTAGCTAGCCAAGATAGCTCCGTCCAGCTGCTTGTCTGCAAGGTTTGCTAGCTAGATTGGCACGGTAGCACAGCGGCTTGCTCGCGCGTGCCGCACTAAGGCCAGCCATCTGGCTCGAGCGAAGGCCAGCGCGGCGGCTTGCTTGCTCGTGAGTCACGCTCAGGCCAGCCTGCCAACCCGTGCGGAGGCCAGCGCGGCATCCGGCCCGTCCGGCGAAGCGGCGGCCAACTCGCTCATCATCGGCGCCACCGACGAACACGCATCAGTACTGTTTGAAGTAATGTTCAGGAAAAATAATGATTTGAGGGGGAATAACAGGATAGAAGGTCAGATGTGGGTCCCTCATGCCAATGGTCAAACAAAATGTGTTGGTTTAAGCTACCTCGTAAGCACGGACGTGTGGGCCAACCCTATCATAAATGGCTTTAAATGAACCCAATCGGTAGGAGTACTAGGTAGTTTTTGGCGTGGATTAAGAAATTTTGGGTATGTTTTTGCTATTTTTTGTACAGTAGATTCTTCCTAGGGCTGGTTGAAAGTGGTAGTTTTTGTTAAATACTCTACATATTGTAAGTAGGAGTGAAAGTTAAGCTTTGGAAGCCAATAAGCAAGGCTAGTTACATAGTGCATATGTGTACATGATTGAAAGTAAATATCAACCATGAGTGACTAATATCTTGATGGAAAACTCGAAACTATGGAATACTAGGAAAAAAATGCATGGTTGGAAATACTAGCAATGTTCATGTCCGTTGCAACGAATCATAATTAGAATAATAATTATTCACGAACTTGGTACAAAGCACTCTAATTTTGATATACATATGTCATTAGAGATATATTATGTTTCAATTAGAATATATTCCTTGGGCTGTTTTGGTGAGGTCAGGGAGGGATGTGGTTGGTTTTAAGATACTAATTATGGGTTTTTCTGCAAATTGGTATACAAGTGGGATGTTGGTGAGAAAAGGCAACAACTTACCTCACAATCTTTAGATGTAGATCTAATGGTCAGAAACGACGGATGGCAGACACACCAGCATCACCAACTTAGTCTTGTGTAGGAGTACTAGCAAGATCCGTGCATTGCACGGAACATCAAGATGCATTTTTTTATAAAACACTTGTTGTGATTGACCCTTGCGGGGGTAATCCCATGTGTAAAAACTAATGATATCTCGAGAAATATGAGATAAGGTGAAGAGGAGTGGGGTTTGGTGGTGGTTGGTGGTCGGACTGAGCGGAGGCATTGGGATTGACGACGCCAGCAGCGGCCACCAGGCCAGTTTGTTCCAGAGGCTTCCTTTCTTAATTGCTCAACAATGAGGTTTGTTGGAGATAAGGATGAACGAGGGAAGGCCTTGTCTACAAATGTGGAGAGCGGTGTGGGTACCTTTTAATTTAATTTCCATCCGTCGGATATAGATCGGACGGTCTATATTGCAAGATGGCACATGTACCATCATCACCAACTCGGTTTTTTTATAAGAGAAGAAATATAAGTATGGAGATACAAACGTATTATCGATACTTGCTTCCGTAAACTAGCATCTACATTCTATTCAACGCCTCGGCATGTGGGGCCTTAGCACAATGACTTCTCGACTGTGTAAAACAAAGATTTTCCCATCGCCGACAAGGAGGGGGTGACGACAGCGTGCTTTTTGGCTTGCTCTAGTCCTAGTAGTCATACTAGGTGATCTAAGCACATGTAGATTTATTCTTTTTCATGTCTCGTGTTCGCCGTACTGCCACGACTGTTGATGAATAGACGGTAAGTTATTCACGGGTAAACCCTTGTTGAGCATGTTTGCGAGATAGAGAGAGAGAGAGAGACAGAGACAGTGTGCGTGTGTGATATGTTAGAGACTGAGGCAATGATAACAGATTATTTGTGTCTATGTGTGTGGAGGATAGAGAGAGACATGTACATGGGCCTTTGTGTTGTGTAACATGGAGACACATATACATAATTAGAGAGTGAGTGTGTGAGATACACATGCAGATATGAGGAGAGATGAGGATCCAGATAAATGGGTGTTTGTGCGTGTCTGTGTGTGTTTGTGCATGCGTTTGTGTGTGAGAGGGAGAGAGTGTATGTGGAGTAGAGAGACTACTGATGATGTAAACCTAGTATAAGGGAAGGGGGAATGGTGTGACATGTGTAGTAGCGAGATAGCACGGGTGCGGGCGGGGGGAGCAGACTATTTGAAAGAGACATCGAGTGTGTGTGTGGGAGAGGGGTGTGAGAGCGAGAGAAAGAGAGAGCTAGCGACGGAGAGAGAGAGAGAGAGAGAGAGAGAGAGAGAGAGAGGAAGAGAGGGGCGAGAGGGGTCGTTTGTGTCCATAAATGGCGTATAGATAGGGAGACAATGGTGATGTTGTCCGAAATTGGCCTATGAACGGAGATGCAAGGGAAGCGAGTCATCGTGTGTGTGATAGGGACTTCATGAGAGATCTAGAATAGATGGTGTAGAGAACAATGTGCGAAATCAAGAACGATTATACATTAGGGAGCTATGCAAAGAGTCACGACATATATGTATACAGGGAAGGAGCTGGGGCGGGTCCGCATGTGGGAGAGATAGAAAGAGGAGAGTGGTGCACAAGGAGACAAAGTGTGCTTGTTTGCAGTGGGGGTGGTGTGTGAGGTGAGTGCGCGAGAACCACATAACTAGGGAGATAAAAGTTTGGGGGCGACGTTTTGTGTGTATGGGAAATATACACTCTACATAGTGCGTGTGCTTGGGTAAGAGAGATAGCGGGAGACCTAGAGAGTGAGGGAAGAGATGTGTGCATGCCCGAGAGACAAAGTGATAGAGACCTATGTTGGGGTCCAGACTTTACAAGACAGAGGGGTGTTAATGTGCTCGTGTGTTGGTGTTTGGGGGAGAGAACAACTTCTCTATGTGTGTGTGTGTGGTGGGGGAGGGGGGGTTGACTTCAGATAAAGAGTGAGGTGTCTATATTTGAGGGACTTTAGCGTAATTGAGATATTGTGCACTCATGGTTGATCAATTTGTTTCACAGTTTGTACTATGAGATAACGATACTTTTGAACATGCGTAATATACCTTGATGTACTAGAATTACAAACCTAAGATTGGATTTTGGAATTCGACTCCATCATTAGCTTTTGTAATTCATTTAAACGGAGGTATATTTTTTAAGCCGGGATTTCGTGATTTCAAATTCATATATCAAACCTAGAGATATACACATACGGGCATGTTCAAACTTTATAATCATCCACTTTATTCATACACATACACATTTTTTCTTTTGTCATCATATTTAGGATAAACACATTTGGAATTTCATTTTAATGGGACCGTATGATGGTATTTACTTGTAGTAGCTCAATGATCCATATTTGAATTGAATGGACAATCTAAGTTTCGAGTTGGAGACATTGATTTTCAAAACTTGCACATTTTTTTGTGTGCAAAACAAACAAATTGTCGGCCATGATATCATAGTCGGCCGTACAAGAGCAGAATACTTATAATTTTAGGCGCCAAAAGCTTTCAAACTTCCCGCTCACATCGAAATATCACGCCCAGAAAGTTTAGCCCTGCGATATTCCTGTTTTACCCCTGCCACATGAACGGAAAAGGGCTGCTTTGGTAACTCCATTGTTTTCCCCTCTTTGCCCCCAACATTCTTCCCCAGAGCCCCTCCCC
>NC_041384.1:404987692-405083185 GCF_002162155.2 Triticum dicoccoides
TCCTCCACCGCAGCGGTGGACCTCACACCCCGCCGGATCTACCTTCCGCACCTTGGAACCCCCAATTGCCAACTCACCACTTCACCGGAGCCGCTTCAGCGATTGACCGCCATCATGATCCACCGCACCGGATCTGCTTAACCGGCTCCCGCATCCACCACAGCGTAGGCCCTTCACTGACTCCCTCGTCCGCCCCTTCGCTGGCCCTTCATACAAGCCCTCGTCCACCGCAACAGATTCGCCTAACCGAAAGCACTATACAACGCACCCGCCGAAGCCTTCGTCCACTGCACCGGACCCGCTCCACGGACGCCATATTCAACTCCACCGGCCCTGCTTTACCGACGCCGCAGCCTCATCAGGTTATTTCGATTTGTACTCATTCAGTTTTTCTCTTTATCGTGCAACTGTTCACTTACCACAGATGAGCTTTCTTGTATGTCGACAGGCGCCGCAACTGTAGCACCAGAGCCGCTTCAGCGACGGTGACAGCCGGCCCAAACTCAACCGCAACACGAGCACCATCGATGATCCTTAGCTATCAAGTATGACAACGATACCCATACGCCGCCGAGAATCAGGTACTATTATCCAACGGCCGGCACCTACGTTCACTTTCCTAGCATAAGAACCGCACCTTTGAATTTCTTCAGGGCATCATTCAGTTTTTCATGAGACGCGTTATTTTGCTTGCACCTGTAGGGCCATACTTCTAGCAGTGAACATGTTACATGTGCTAAATTACATACCAGTGCAGATATAGTTAATATGCTTTAGTTTTGTTCTGATGCCACCTGTTGGTTCCATCAGACTGCTTAATGTTCTCTATGCTTAATTACACATCAGCAAACTAGCATGTGGTTCCGCTGCTTTTTGTTCGTTTTACCCTACATTTTCTGATGCTAGCTATTACATCACTGCTCCGAGCCTCTGTTCATTACTTGTTTCTGTGTTCTTGATCTTCCCAAGTTGCATGACTAATTTGATGCTTCTATTAATTATGGAGCTGCCAACCCCATCAAGCAAAATATTTGTTCTTTTGGGGCTGGCACCTCGAACAAGCATACAAATAGAGGGGAGCAGATATATTGTCGTGTATGCACACACCCTTCTTTCATTAGTTTAGATGAACCATTGATGATCAATTCGAACTAGTGCATGCGATTAAAATTAATTTTACCTAAATAGATGGTGCAGAATAAACTACAACAACTAGATTTGCAACCACGGGATGCTGACGATATCTTCAAAGAACATTGCAACAGCAGCTAGGCTTCACAACAACATATGGTAAGCCAGTATGTTTTAGTACATGTGAAATGTAATGCGAGTGGGCTGCTTTCTTGTCTTGTGCCCTCAACGTGTAATCCTACCGAATTACAAATAGTTCAGTTGTCTGCTTTGTTGTATTGCTTGATTCGAATGCTTATTTGTTGTTACGCTATACCTGAGTTGGCCAATATGTCAGCAGTGCCTGCTGTACTATCGTAAAGAAATGTATGCCTATTTCATTTGAGTCCTTAACTTTTGCTCTCAACTTCATCACAAGACTGTCTTCGTAGTTTATATGAGGCCACACTGTTAAGTGCTTTCTCAGATTATTTCAACTGCTTAGATGTCTTGGCAACTTAAATATAACGGTTGTACACTCCTTTTCAACTAGGGATGTCAACTGGGTCCTGTTTAATCCCGATTAAAGTCCACTAGTGGTATGATAGTTCAAAAGTTTTTTTTTAGGAAAATGAACCAGGGAGGTAGCAAAAACTAACTAGATGGGACTGGCGGATGTCGTTTATTTTCCACTTACATCCCTAGTTTCATCTTACCATTTTAATTTCTTTTCGGCTGATGCTGCTTCGAACCATTTAAATATAGTTTGCCATGCTCGGCAATAATTCATCCGTCATTTACCATGTAAGCTTACTGCCTGGATCATACAATAACCATCTCTTACTGATGTCCAGCGGAAACCTTTCAGGATGCCATTCACACTAGGACACAATGTACAACCCCAAAATCTATTTGTGGAAGAAGTGTGCCATCCATGTTACCAGATGGTAGCAGTTCAGAGGCAACACCGCCGGAGAGCAGTCTGAGCACATATATTATAGTGCTTGAGGCTCTACTAGAGGCAGAAAGAGATGGTGTGGCTGCCATGAATGAGGTAATCTTTATCTTGAGGCTGGAAATTACGAAATTGGCGGCACACATTATGCAAGCAACCCAAGAATTGGAGGAAGTAAGAATGTTGCATTTGAAGACGGAGGAGGTCCTGCTGTTTCTGCTATCTGAAGCCCAAGGTAATCCCGGTTCTTCTTTAGATACCAGTTGATATTGCCATTAGATTATTGTACTTGCATGTTGTGTCATGTCTCTGAATGGATTATGTTGCAATACCCCCTATGTTGTCCATGTGTTGTAATGATACGAATTTTTTAGGTGAGGTAATCCTTAGTACTTGTATGATTGACATAAGGTGAACTGTTTTCCATGTGAGCATATTGTATTGGATGAAATAACTGTTTGACTCAGATTGTATCCAACCTACTGAATTCGAAGATCACGGCATTTCTAAATCATAATCATATATAAAGGTGGAATAAATCTTTGTTGTGGTTTTGAAGAAATAAATAACAAAATGTATAATTATCTGTGGATATTCGTAATCGAATACAAATTGGATTTGAATTTAGTTTGCCAGGTCCCAGGGAAAACATGAATGCTAATTCTCCCAAGTTTTGAACGAAGCGGCTAAACACCCACTATAATTTGTGGGCTTCCCGAAGCAAGTGTTTGCGAGATGGAAATTACTGTCTACCCCTGACACTTGACATCCTTATCAAACGGATTTACACTGCTGTCGATAGGGGTAGACTAGTAACTTCAATCAGACGTGACACGACGGCCTCTGAGCCCATTCAGACACGGTGGGCGCCAAACGTGGGCGGCAAAACACATTTGATTCAAGCTCGTCCGAAAGACATGTGTCTCTTCCTCCATTTCCCCATTCATACACGGTCGGCGGCAAAACAAACTCTCCTCGTCCGAAATCAATGTAGGCTAATATTTTAAATAGGGGAAGATGTGTAACTTCCATCAGATGTGACACAACCGCCCTACCTGTCAGCCCCGTTCATACACCGTGGGCGCCAACCGTGGGCGGCAAAACACCCTCTCCTCGCCTGAAATAGTTACCGGCAAATATTTGGAGGATGCGAGATTACCGTCCTATCCCCAACCGACGTGATGTCCGAAATTTTAAACGGGGGGTAAGTTCGTAACTTTTCCCCATTTCAGAGAAGCACGTCCCAAAGTTTGAGATCCCCCTCCCCTCCATTTCCCCATTCATACACCGTCAGCGGCACGACAACCTCCGCACTGCGGCCAGCCTCCTCCATCCGCCACCCCATCCTCCACCTTGCCGGAGCCGCTACCCCTACCCCATCGTCCACTGCAAGAGACGGACGTCTCTCATCGACGGCGCTGGACCAGGATCCTTTCATCGCCTCCTCTTGCTTCATCGGTGCCGTTGTCCACCTTGCCGTTGCCGCTCCTACAACCGCCTCGTCCATGGCAACAGGATATATCCCCCGACCCGGCCGTCTGCCGTCTAATGTCTTCTTCCCCGCCGCCGACAGCCATCGCACCCGCAGCACCCTCAACGTATCAGCATAGGCCTACACGGCGTCGCAAGAGAGGTGTTACTCTTCCATATGTGCTTAAGTTATTGATCTCACCCGGAAAATAGATCGTAATTTGTTTACTGTACTTTTCTTGTCCGTACCAAATCGTAGTGGCTAGTTGAAAGCAAACATTGGCTGCGAAGTAGCTTTGTCCGGTTTGCACCTTCAGATCCGCCATGGCACGGGCACTATACTCGTAAAGCTTATGGTTTACCCCCTTTATATTCACTACCATCATCGTAGGTGCTTCGTGTCGTGCTAGCACTGCTCCTCAAGACCTCAACCCAAAGCTTACGTGTTGAAATAAGAATCTGATATGATGCTCATATCACTAAAACAGAGAACGTTTAATTGGTCACCTAATGATCCTATATTCGTTTCGAAAAGCATGTGCGCCACCCACTGGTCCAACTAGTTCCACTTTCCTGCTTTTTCTCTTGATGCTTAGGGTTTTCCCCTTTTATCTACTCTACTATGATCTGCATAGGTGCTTGATGTCTACTATACAACCTTCTTCTTGTAGACGTTGTTGGGCCTCCAAGTGCAGAGGTTTTTAGGACAGTAGCAAATTTCCCTCAAGTGGATGACCTAAGGTTTATCAATCCGTACGAGGCGTAGGATGAAGATGGTCTCTCTCAAGCAACCCTGCAACCAAATAACAAAGAGTCTCTTGTGTCCCCAACACACCCAATACAATAGTAAATTGTATAGGTGCACTAGTTCGGCGAAGAGATGGTGATACAAGTGGTATATGGATAGTAGATAATAGTTTTTGTAATCTAAAAATATAAAAACAGCAAGGTAACTAATGATAAAAGTGAGCGTAAACGGTATTGTAATGCATTGAAACAAGGCCTAGGGTTCATACTTTCGCTAGTGCAAGTTCCCTCAACAATACTAACATAATTGGATCACATAACTATCCCTCAACATGCAACAAAGAGTCACTCCAAAGTCACTAACATCGGAGAACAAACGAAGAGATTATGGTAGGGTACGAAACCACCTCAAAGTTATTCTTTCCAATCAATCCGTTGGGCTATTCCTATAAGTGTCCCAAACAGCCCTAGAGTTCGTACTAGAATAACACCTTAAGACACAAATCAACCAAAACCCTAATGTCACCTAGATACTCCAATGTCACTTCAAGTATCTGTGGGTATGATTATACGATATGCATCACACAATCTCAGATTCATACATTCAACCAACACATAGAACCTCAAAGAGTGCCCCAAAGTTTCTACCGAAGAATCAAGACGAAAACGTGTGCCAACCCCTATGCATAGGTTCATGGGCGGAACCCGCAAGTTGATCACCAAAACATACATCAAGTGAATCACGTGATATCCCATTGTCACCACAGATACACATGGCAAGACATACATCAAGTGTTCTCAAGTCATTAAAGACTCAATCCGATAAGATAACTTCAAAACGAAAACTCAATCCATTACAAGAGAGTAGATGGGGAGGAGAAACATCATAGGATCCAAATATAATAGCAAAGCTCGTGATACATCAAGATCGTATCACCTCAAGAACACGAGAGAGAGAGAGATCAAACACATAGCTACTGGTACATACCCTCAGCCCCGAGGGAGAACTACTCCATCCTCATCATGAAGAGCACCGAGATGATGAAGATGGCCACCGGGGAGGGATTGCCCCTCCGGCAGGGTGCTAGAACGGGTCTAGATTGGCTTTCGGTGGCTACGGAGGCTTCTGGCGGCGGAACTCCTGATCTATTGTGCTCCCCGATCGTTTTAGGGTATATGGGTATATATAGGAGGAAGAAGTACGTCAGGGGAGCCACGAGGGGCCCACGAGTGTGGAGGGTGCGCCCAGGGGGGTGGGCGTGCCCCCCTACCTCGTGGCTTCCTTGAAGCTTCCTTGACGTGGACTCCAAGTCTCTCGGGTTGCTTTCCTTCCAAAAATAAGTTCCATGAAGTTTTAGGTCAATTGGACTCCGTTTGATTTTCCTTTTTTGCGATACTCTAAAACAAGGGGAAAAAATAGAAACTGGCACTGGGCTCTGGGTTAATAGGTTAGTCCCAAAAATCATATAAAATAGCATATAAATGCATATAAAACATCCAAGGTTGATAATATAATAGCATGGAACAATCAAAAATTATAGATACGTTGGAGACGTATCAGCATCCCCAAGCTTCATTCCTACTCGTCCTCGAGTAGGTAAATGATAAAAACGGAATGATTGATGTGGAATGCTACCTAACATATTTGGCCATGTAGTTCTCTTTATTGTGGCAAGAATATTCAGATCCATAAGATTCAAGACAAAAGTTTAATATTGACATAAAAATAATAATACTTCAAGTATACTAACCAAGCAATCATGTCTCCTCAAAATAACATGGCCAAAGAAAGCTATCCCTACAAAATCATATAGTCTGGCTATGCTCTATCTTCACCATACAAAATATTTAAATCATGCACAACCCCGATGACAAGCCAAGCAATTGTTTCATACTTTTGATGTTCTCAAACTTTTTCGATCTTCACGCAATATATGAGCGTGAGCCATGGATATAGCACTATAGGTGGAATAGAATGGTGGTTGTGGAGAAGACAAAAAGGAGAAGATAGTTTCACATCAACTAGGCGTATCAACGGGCTATGGAGATGCCCATCAATAGATATCAATGTGAGTGAGTAGGGATTGCCATGCAATGGATGCACTAGAGCTATAAGTATATGAAAGCTCAACAAAAGAAACTAAGTGGGTGTGCATCCAATTTGCTTGCTCACGAAGACCTAGGGCATTTTGAGGAAGCCCATCATTGGAATATGCAACCAAGTTCTATAATGAAAAATTCCCACTAGTATATGAAAGTGATAACATAGGAGACTCTCTATCATGAAGATTATGGTGCTACTTTGAAGCACAAGTGTGGTAAAAGGATAGTAGCATTGTCCCTTCTCTCTTTTTCTCTCATTTTTTTATTTGGGCCTTCTCCTTTTTTATGGCCTCTTTTCTCTCTTTTTTTATTTGGGCTTCTTTGGCCTCTTTTATTTATTTATTTTCGTCCGGAGTCTCATCCCGACTTGTGGGGGAATCATAGTCTCCATCATCCTTTCCTCACTGGGACAATGCTCTAATAATGATGATCATCACACTTTTATTTACTTACAACTCAAGAATTACAACTCGATTCTTAGTACAAAATATGACTCTATATGAATGCCTCCGGCGGTGTACCGGGATGTGCAATGACTCATGAGTGACATGTATGAAATAATTATGAATGGTGGCTTTGCCGCAAATACAATGTCAACTACATGATCATGCATAGCAATATGACAATGATGGAGCGTGTCATAATAAACGGAACGATGGAAAGTTGCATGGAAATATATCTCGGAATGGCTATGGAAATGCCATAATAGGTAGGTATGGTGGCTGTTTTGAGGAAGATATATTGTGGGTTTATGGTACCGGCAAAAGTTGCGCGGTACTAGAGAGGCTAGCAATGGTGGAAGGGTGAGAGTGCGTATAATCCATGGACTCAACATTAGTCATAAAGAACTCACATACTTATTGCAAAAATCTACAAGTTATCAAAGCAAAGTATTACGCTCATGCTCCTAGGGGGATAGATTGGTAGGAAAAGACCATCGCTCGTCCCCGACCGCCACTCATAAGGAAGACAATCAATAAATAAATCATGCTCCGACTTTATCACATAACGGTTCACCATACGTGCATGCTACGGGAATCACAAACTTCAACACAAGTATTTCTCAAATTCACAACTACTCAACTATCTTGACTCTAGTATCACCATCTTCATATCTCAAAATAGTTATCAAGTATCAAACTTCTCATAGTATTCAATGCACTCTATATGAAAGTTTTTATTATATCCCTCTTGGATGCCCATCATATTTAGGACTAATTTCATAACCAAAGCAAATTACCATGCTATTTAGAGACTCTCAAAATAATATAAGTGAAGCGAGAGTTCATCTATTTATATAAAATAAAACCACCACCGTGCTCTAAAAAGATATAAGTGAAACACTAGAGCAACAACAAACTACTCCGAAAGATATAAGTGAAGATCAATGAGTAGTCGAATAATTATGCAACTATATGAAGATTCTCTAACATTTAATAATTTCAGATCTTGTTATTTTATTCCAACATCAAGCAAATCCTAACAAAATAAATTGACGCTCCAAGCAAAACACATATCATGTAGTGAATAAAAATATAGCTTCAAGTAAAGTTACCGATGGAAGTAGACGAAAGAGGGGATGCCTTTCGGGGCATCCCCAAGCTTTGGCCTTTAGGTGTCCTTAGATTATCTTGGGGGTGCCATGGTAATCCCCAATCTTAGGCTCTTGCCACTCCTTATTCCATAATCCATCAAATCTTTACCCAAAACTTGAAAACTTCACAACGCAAAACTTAAAGTAGAAAATCTCGTGAGCTCCGTTAGCGAAAGAAAACAAAAGACCACTTCAAGGTACTGTAATGAACTCATTATTTATTTATATTGGTGTTATACCTACTGTATTCCAACTTCTCTATGGTTTATAAACTATTTTACTAGCCATAGATTTATCAAAATAAGCAAACAACACACGAAAAACAGAATCTGTCAAAAACAGAACAGTCCGTAGTAATCTGTAGCTAGTGCAAGATCTGGAACCCCAAAAATTCTAAAATAAATTTCTGGACGAGAGTAATTTATCTATTAATCATCTTCAAAAAGAAATAACTAAATAGCACTCTCCAAATAAAAATGGCAGCAATTCTCGTGAGCTCTAAAGTTTCTTTTTTTACAGCATGATCGCAAAGACTTCCCCCAAGTCTTCCCAAAGGTTCTAGTTGGCACAAACACTAACTAGAAAAATACCACATCTAAACAGAGGCTAGATGAATTATTTATTACTAAATAGTAACAAAAAGCAAGGAACAAAAATAAAGTTGGGTTGCCTCCCAACAAGCGCTATCGTTTAACGCCCCTAGCTAGGCATGATGATTTCAATGATGCTCACATAAAAGATAAGAATTGAAACATAAAGAGAGCATCATGAAGAATTTGAATAGCACATTTAAGTCTAACCCACTTCCTATGCATAGGGATTTTGTGAGCAAACAACTTGTGGGAACAAGAATCAACTTGCATAGGAAGGTAAAACAAGCATAACTTCAAAACTTTAAGCACATAGAGAGGAAACTTGATATTATTGCAATTCCTACAAGCGTATATTCCTCCTCATAATAATTTTCAGTAGCATCATGAATGAATTCAACAATATAACTATCACATACAGCATTCTTTTCATGATCTACAAGCATATAAATTTTATTACTCTCCACATAAGCAAATTTCTTCTCTTGAATAGTAGTGGGAGCAAACTCAACAAAATAATTATCATGTGAGGCATAATCCAATTGAAAACTAAAATCATGATGACAAGTTTCATGGATATAATTATTCTTTATATCATACAAGTCATCACAATAATCATCATAGATAGCAACTTTGTTCTCATAATCAATTGGAACCTCTTCCGGAATGGTGGATTCATCACAAAATAAAGTCATGACCTCTCCAAATCCACTTTCATCAATATAATCATCATAAATAGGAGGCATGCTTTCATCATAATAAATTTGCTCATCAAAACTTGGGGGACAAAAAATATCATCTTCATCAAATATATCTTCCCCAAGCTTGTGGCTTTGCATATCATTAGCATCATGGATATTCAAGGAGTTCATACTAACAACATTGCAATCATGCTCATCATTCAAATATTTAGTGCCAAACATTCTAATGCATTCTTATTCTAGCACTTGAGCACAATTATCAGAATCCTTATTCTCACGAAAGACATTAAAAAGATGATGCATATGAGGTAAACTTAATTCCATTTTTTTGTAATTTTCTTTTATAAACTAAACTAGTGATAAAACAAGAAACTAAAAGACTCGATTGCAAGATCTAAAGATATACCTTCAAGCGCTAACCTCCCCGGCAACGGCGCCAGAAAATAGCTTGATGTTTACTACACAACCTTCTTCTTGTAGACGTTGTTGGGCCTCCAAGTTCAGAGGTTTGTAGGACAGTAGAAAATTTCCCTCAAGTGGATGACCTAAGGTTTATCAATTCGTAGGAGGCGTAGGATGAAGATGGTCTCTCTCAAGCAACCCTGCAACCAAATAACAAAGAGTCTCTTGTGTCCCCAACACACCCAATACAATAGTAAATTGTATAGGTGCACTAGTTTGGCGAAGAGATGGTGATACAAGTGGTATATGGATAGTAGATAATAGTTTTTGTAATCTGAAAATATAGAAACAGCAAGGTAACTAATGATAAAAGTGAGCGTAAACGGTATTGTAATGCGTTGAAACAAGGCCTAGGGTTCATAGTTTCGCTAGTGCAAGTTCCCTCAACAATACAAACATAATTGGATCACATAGCTATCCCTCAACATGCAACAAAGAGTCACTCCAAAGTCACTAATAGCGGAGAACAAATGAAGAGATTATGGTAGGGTACGAAACCACCTCAAAGTTGTTATTTCCAATCAATCCTTTGGGCTATTCCTATAAGTGTCACAAACAGCCCTAGAGTTCATACTAGAATAACACCTTAAGACACAAATCAACCAAAACCATAATGTCACCTAGATACTCCAATGTCACCACAAGTATCCGTGGGTATGATTATACGATATGCATCACACAATCTCAGATTCATCTATTCAACCAACACATAGAACCTCAAAGAGTGCCCCAAAGTTTCTACTAGAGAATCAAGACGAAAACATGTGCCAACCCCTATGCATAGGTTCATGGGCGGAACCCGCAAGTTGATCACCAAAACATACATCAAGTGAATCACGTGATATCCCATTGTCACCACAGATATGAACGGCAAGACATACATCAAGTGTTCCCAAGTCATTAAAGACTCAATCCGATAAGATAACTTCAAAGGGAAAACTCAATCCATTACAAGATAGTAGAGGGGGAGGAGAAACATCATATGATCCAAATATAATAGCAAAGCTTGCGATACATCAAGATCGTATCACCTCAAGAACACGAGAGAGAGAGAGAGAGAGAGAGAGAGATCGATCAAACACATAGCTACTGATACATACCCTCAGCCCCACGAGAGAACTACTTCCTCCTCGTCATGGAGAGCACCGAGATGATGAAGATGCCCACCGGAGAGGGATTTCCCCTCCAGCAGGGTGCCGGAATGGGTCTAGATTGGCTTTCGGTGGCTACGGAGGCTTCTGGCGGCGGAACTCCCGATCTACTGTGCTCCCCGATCGTTTTAGGGTATATGGGTATATATAGGAGGAAGAAGTACGTTAGGGGAGCCACGAGGGGCCCACGAGGGTGGAGGGCACGCCCCCTACCTCGTGGCTTCCTCAAAGCTTCCTTGACGTGGACTCCAAGTCTCCCGGGTTGGTTTCCTTCCAAAAATAAGTTCCATGAAGTTTCAGGTCAATTGGACTCTGTTTGATTTTCCTTTTCTGCGATACTCTAAAACAAGGAAAAAATAGAAACTGGCACTGGGCTCTGGGTTAATAGGTTAGTCCCAAAAATCATATAAAATAGCATATAAATGCATATAAAACATCCAAGGTTGATAATATAATAGCATGGAACAATCAAAAATTATAGATACGTTGGAGAGTGCTTTCTGTCATACTAGCATCACTCCACCCTTCAAGCTAAACAACACAACACTCAGAATTCAAAAGCTTAGTTGTTCAAATATGATTGTGATATGATAATGATATTAGTTAACTGACACATTTAATTGGTTAGCTAAAGGTCCCACTTGAGTTTCCAAATGCATGTCGCGACATATAGAGAGACAACATAATTGCATTCCTTTGTCACTTGTTGACCGTACTTTCTTGTCCATACCAAATCTTAGTTGTTATTTCAAAGCAAACATCGGTTGCTAACTACCCTTTGCGTGGTTTGCAGCTTTAGATCTGCCATCCCACTGCCACGGTCAACACTGTACTCATCATGCTTATGTTTTCCCCATTTTATGATGACCACAATCAGCCTACGTGGTTCGTGTCATAATAGCACTGCTCCAGCCATCGAGCTAAACAAGCTTAGTTGTACAAATTGATATCTGATATTATTGTTGATATTAGTAAAACTGAGAGATGTTTAATTGGTTAGCTAAATGTTCCTACTTTAGTTTCAAAATGAATGTGAGCCACATATGGAGAGACCGGAAAGAATAGTATTTCTCTATGCGCTCTGGTTCATCATGGGTGGCCAACCAACATTGTATTGAAAGACTTGTAACATATTCAATCTGCTTGCTCTTCTGCTCTTCTTTAAGATGATACTCTTCTGTTGCGGTCGACTGGTCAGGTCGAGTTGTTCTCCCTTAGTATATTTTGAATCTGTCAGGTCAGGTCGACTTGTTCTTCTTTACTATATGTTGAAGCTATCATCTGCGAGGTGTCATCACTTCTGGAGCTCTCATATTTTGAGTAGTAGGCCACATTATATTAATGCACACAACAAATTACAGCATGCATGGCATCTTTTAAAAGAATTGCAGAGATAGCACAAAGGGGTTTACAGGGAGGCAGTATTGGATTAGAATCACTTCTGCATTACAAAGAAAATCTCACTTGTTTTTATGTTTTCATGCATGTCAGATATTGAACATTATCAAAATGAATATGAGAATGGGTGCACGAGAGGAATATTGCGGAATGATCCACTAGCTAACAAACTTGGCATGGTGGAGGATGGCATGTCTTATTCACGCATCAAGGTGCTTGCTCTAACTTTGCAAAGTTGTATTGGTCACACATATTTTGCATCTGACCTCTTGCATTACTTCTACTTTGTTACACCATCTGCTTAGTTTAAGCATCATATATGAGTATATGCCATACCTATCCATTTTTTGTACCAATTCCATGTGTCGTCACACTATGTTTTTCCAGTCAAATGTTGTTCTTTCGTAATAGATGTCCAAAAGGAAGAGGGCGAGTGCAGATCCTCAAGGAGTACAAACTAGGTATTTGGAAAAGGTAGTGATACCTGTTAAATCAGATAGATCAGCAGCCACAGAAAACACATGCCCAACTGTAACACACTTTACCCCTACTCAAGTGGCCAAACCCCTATTAGAACTGCTGGGAGCCCAGCGTCAGGTACTGTCTATGATATCAATTGAAAATTTGAACTCCTAAATTTCTGCTTGTGCCTTACCTTCTCTCTTGTATGAAAACTAATTTTAGATGAATCTCCTTGCTCAAAGGATCATACGATCTCAAAACAATAATGGGCCATGCATTGCTCTTGTCAGTACCTCTCTCCCTTTTGCCTTGTAACGCTGTACTTAATTAATTGCTATTTGATTATGTATCATCAGTCTGCACCTGAGCTTCATTATCCTCTGTTTCTTCCAATATTATTTGATCTATATTTACTCTTTGCAAAATGTAGAATAATGGCAACGCTTATAAAGAATTTTCTTTGGGGAATTTATTGAATTATCCTTCCATCAACATGAAGAAGGGCTTTGTCGCAGACTAAGGCATCGCCTAGTGGTGGGAAGGGGCTGATGCCTTCCCACCCACCCAGGTTCAAGGCATGGTACTTGCAATTTGGGTTTGTTGCACCAATTATACTGTAAGGGGTTCCCTTACAGCATTCTATCAAAAAAAAGGGCTTTGTCCAGCCCGTGTTAACATGTAATGTAAGTTCATCCTTCTCAAGCCTTCAAACTTTGTTCTAGTATAGATTTGGATAGGCATCATTCCCTCCACTGCTGTTTGCTTTGCTGTTTACATCTGATTGGATGTTTGCAACAACTACCAGTTTCAAATTGTAGCTGTAAAAACATGTTCCTTATGCAGAACAGATCCATTTATTTTATTATATAATTGTGAAACCTGTTACGTGTCTCCTTGTTTCTCTTTTAGACTCGTATCTCTTACGCCAGGCAAAACTTTAGGGAAGATAGTGAGCCAAACCATCTTGAGGACAACGAGATGACCCCAAGGTCCTGTCTTGATGAAGACAGTGAGTTGAAGCTACTCACCAGTAGGTGTGAGACAACCTCTGTGCAGTTGCTGCCTCAATCAGTTCGACTTCTTCAGTCTCAACTTAAAGCGGAAAGGCTTGCTTCAGCTTAACTCTGACTTGAAGTCAAAGATGCAATGAAGATGTCAGAGGACTGCCGTGCGCACCATCATGCCTCAAATCTAGTGTTGATGCATCTATCGCTGACACAACTGAGGTCTACTCAGCTTCTTCAGCTGTTTGGGGGGCCCGACCTGGCCAGGCCTAGTGCCTTCTGAAGTGCTCTCAGTTTTGTATATTCTTTTGTCGGCCTGTTTATTTGCACTGGTGGCGAACTTTGATGCCCAGTGGATGTAATATGTGTGATAGCCGTGATAGCCTAGCGTAAGTTGCTTGCTTATTTATTTCCTTGTTGTCTTGTTTATTTGTTTGCTTGTAGTCATTGCAGTTCTTTTTCCGCGGTTTGCTAGTGGCTGCAATAACCTATTTTTTAAAACTAGGCCACAATAACCATGGGCTAATATTTACTGTAGTGACACTGGGCCTCCTACGGGCCGTAGAAACAGTGGGCCTTCTACGGGTCGTAGAAACAATGGGCCTTCTACGGGCCGTATCATCAATGGGCCTTATATGGGAGTATGATCGATTGGCCAAACATGGGCCAATAACAGGCCGCATTATGGCCGTAAACGGGCTAGAGTTGGAATCGCCCGTTCATGGGCCAACCATAATGGGCCATCGTTAATAGGCCGTATTTGATGATGCTATGAAAACGGCCCAACGTATTAACGGACCACAAACGGGCCGACTATAACCACGGGCTGAATTTGGCCCACAAGCAGAAAATGATAGTAACGGGCCGCAAGTAAAAGAATGTTGGAAATGAGCCCAAGAATAAATGGGCTCTGAGAAGGCCAAAAGATAACATGGTCTGGAAACGGCCCAACGGAATAACGGGCCGTTAATGGGTATAAAGTGATACACTGTTCATTACGGGCTAGTTTCACCACGGGCCGTTAATGGGTGTAAAGTGATACACTGTTCATTACGGGCCAGTTTCACCATGGGCCGTTAATAGGCCAAGAGTTACATAGGGCCTCATATGGGCCGGAAGACGTCATGGGCCATACATGGGCCAGAAGTGAAAACGGGCTACAATCATATTGGGTGGCCCAGATGACGCTACTGGGCCTAATTTGGATAGGGCGTAACGGGCCTTGGGTTAGCAGGCTGTAAATGGGCTATATGCGAACAGGCCGTTAACAGGCTTTACATGGGTCGGCCCGCCACCTTTTGACCAAGTCAAATGGGCCGGCCTTTTCACAGGAATGGGCCTCTGTTGGGTCGTGCCACGTGTCGATGTATCATAGGCGCCTTTTGTCCAATGAGTGGATGAAATCTGTCCCAATGATGAGCCGACACGTGTTTCCTCCAGCCAATGATGATTTTACACGTGGAAAATCCCCATTGGTCGGGGCTGTTAACGGGTTATCGGATCCAAAACCCGACCCGATAGCTTAACGCTGTTCCATTACGGTGGATGCCGCGTGTAGGTCACCCTTGACGAAAGCACTACTGTGATGCGGGATTTATCGTCATGGAAGTGGACACTTCTGTGATGATAATTTTGGTAATGTCATGGAACACTTCTATGACAGCACATGTATGACTATCTTGATTCTATCATAAAACCGTCATGGATGTACATACATGACAGAAAATGTGACCTACCATGACAAACACGTATCATCATGGAAGTGTATTTTTTTGTAGTGCTAGTACTTGGATTATCCTACTGTATCTCATCACTCTAATTTAGTTTGTTGGGTTGATAATTACTTTTAATTGGGATTGAGTTGGAGGTACCTTCTCAATGATGTTTCAACTACCATGATAGTTAAATAAAAATTTATTCCTTTGTTGTAGGGAAAATTGGCTTTTCGCAAAACATATTAACCATACAGCCTCCACCAGCCACATATGCATGTAGTGATAGCATTTATCTGTTCATTACTCTCATGTGTTACATTGCCAGCATATTCCATGTGCTGACCCGTTTTTCGGGCTGCAACGTATTATGTTGCAGACTTTTTAGACGAGGAGTAAGGTTCGCTAGGCCGTTCTCATGCACTTAGCTATGTCGTTGGAGTTGATGGACTCACTTTATCTTCCAAGTCTTCCACTGGTATTGTTTTTAGATGACCTTAATCTGTATTTACTATAATAAGTTCTCTTTTGAGACATTCGATGTAATAAGTGTGTGATTACTACTCTGCTATAAATCCTTCGAATACTGTGTGTGTTAGCATTACCAATCCATGGATGACACTGAAGCACAGAGACTTGACCGTCTGAGGTCGGGTCGCTACAAAATCTTTACCCAAAACTTGAAAACTTCACAACACAAAACTTAACAAGAAAATCTCGTGAGCTCCGTTAACTAAAGAAAACAAAACACCACTTCAAGGTACTGTAATGAACTCATTCTTTATTTATATTGGTGTTAAACCTACTATATTCAAACTTCTCTATGGTTTATAAACTCTTTTACTAGTCATAGATTCATCAAAATAAGCAAACAACACACACAAAACAGAATCTGTCAAAAACAGAACAGTCTGTAGTAATCTATAACTAATGCAAACTTCTAGAACCGCAAAAATTCAAAAATAAATTGCTGGACATGAGGAATTTATCTATTAATCATCTTCAAAAATAATTAACTAAATATCACTCTCTAATAAAAATGGTAGCAATTCTCGTGAGCGCTAAAGTTTCTATTTTTTACAGCAAGATCAAAAAGACTTTCCCCAAGTCTTCCCAACGGTTCTACTTGGCACAAACGCTAATTAAACACAAAAATACAACCAAAACAGAGGCTAGATAAATTTTTTATTACTAAACAGGCGCAAAAAGCAAGGAATAAAAATAAAATTGGGTTGCCTCCCAACAAGCGCTATCGTTTAACGCCCCTAGCTAGGCATAAAAGCGAAGATAGATCTAGGTATTGCCATCTTTGGTAGGCAATCCATAAGTGGCTCTCATAATAGATTCATATGGTAATTTAATTTTCTTTACAGGGAAGTGTTCGATTCCTTTCCTTAACCGAAATTGGAATTTAATATTCCCTTCCTTCATATCAATAATTGCACCAATCGTTCTAAGGAAAGGTCTACCAAGAATAATAGGACATGAAGGATTGCAATCTATATCAAAAACAATGAAATCTATGGGCACATAATTCCTATTTGCAACAATAAGAACATCATTAATCTTTCCCATAGGTTTCTTAATAGTGGAATCCGCAAGGTGCAAGTTTAAAGAACAATCATCAAATTCACGGAAACCAAGCAAATCACACAAAGTTTTTGGAATCGTGGAAACACTAGCACCCAAATCACACAAAGCATAGCACTCATGATCTTTAATTTTAATTTTAATTGTAGGTTCCCATTAATCATAAAGTTTTCTAGGGATAGAAACTTCGAACTCAAGTTTTTCTTCATAAGATTGCATCAAAGCATCAACGATATGTTTAGTAAAAGCTTTATTTTGACTATACGCATGAGGAGAATTTAGCACGGATTGCAACAAGGAAATACAATCTATCAAAGAGCAATTATCATAATTAAATTCCTTGAAATCCAAGATGGTGGGTTCATTGCTATCTAAAGTTTTGACCTCTTCAATCCCACTTTAACAATTTTTGCATCAAGATCTAAGAACTCCGAAATTTTGGGACGCCTTCTAACTAAAGTTGACTCATCTACAGTGCCACCATTAGCAAGATTCATATTGCAAAACAAGTATTTAATAGGGGACACATCAATTAATTTTAGATCTTCATCTTTATTATCATGAAAACTAGAAGAACACGCTTTCACAAAGCAATCTTTCTTAGCACGCATCCTAGCAGTTATTTATTTGCACTCATCAATGGAAATTCTCATGGCTTTGAGAGACTCATTGATATCATGCTTAGGTGGGATAGATCTAAGTTTCAAAGAATCAACATCAAGAGAAATTCTATCCACATTCCTAGCCAACTCATCAGTCTTAAGCAATTTTTCTTCAATCAAGGCATTGAAACTCTTTTGCGAAGTCATAAATTCTTTAATACTAGATTCAAAATCAGAGGGCATCTTATTATAATTTCCATAAGAATTGTTGTAGGAATTACCATAATTATTAGAGGAATTACTAGGAAATGACCTAGAATTAAAATTACCTCTATACGCGTTATTACCAAAATTGTTCCTACCAACAAAATTCACATCCATAGATTCATTATTATTCTCAATCAAAGTAGACAAAGGCATATCATTAGGATCAGTAGGAGCACTCTTATTGGCAAACAATTTCATAAGTTCATCCATCTTTCCACTCAAAACATTAATCTCTTCAATTGCATGCACCTTTTTACTAGTAGATCTTTCAGTGTGCCATTGAGAATAATTAACCATAATATTATCTAGGAGTTTGGTAGCTTCTCCTAAAGTGGTTTCCATAAAAGTGCCTCCCGCAGCCGAATCTAAAAGATTTCTAGAAGCAAAATTCAATCCAGCATAAAAATTTTGTATAATCATCCATAAATTCAATCCATGTGTAGGGAAATTACGTATCATTAATTTCATCCTCTCCCAAGCTTGTGCAACATGTTCATGATAAAGTTGCTTAAAATTCATAATATCGTTTCTAAGAGAGATGATCTTAGCGGGAGGAAAATACTTAGAGATAAAAGCATCTTTGCACTTATTCCATGAATCAATACTGTTTTTAGGCAAAGACGAAAACCAAGCTTTAGCACGATCTCTAAGTGAAAACGGAAATAGCTTAAGTTTAACAATATCATTATCCACATCTTTCTTCTTTTGCATATCACACAAATCAACGAAGTTGTTTAGATGGGAAGCGGCATCTTCACTAGGAAGGCCAGAAAATGGATTCAGCATCGGTAAGAGGAGCAATCGAAGTGCTAATAAAATCATTGTTGTTGGTATTGGCAAAGTCACACAATTTAGTATTATCTTGAGCCATCGTGACAAGCAAGCAAACCAACACACAACCAAACAAGAAGCAGGCAAAAGAGGCAAATTGAAAAAGAGAAGGGGAACGGAAAAAGAGGGCGAATAAAACGGCAAGGGTGAAGTGGGGGAGAGGCAAACGAGAGGCAAATGGAAAATAATGTAATGCGAAGGATAAGGGTTGTGATGGGTACTTGGTATGTCTTGACTTGGCGTAGATCTCCCCGGCAATGGCGCCAGAAATCCTTCTTGCTACCTCTTAAGCACTGCGTTGGTTTTCCCTTGAAGAGGAAAGGGTGGTGCAGTAAAGCAGCGTAGGTATTTCCCTCAGTTTTTGAGAACCAAGGTATCAATCCAGTAGGAGACCACGTGCGAGTCACCTCATACCTACACAAACAAATAAGAACCTCGCAACCAACGCGATAAAGGGGTTGTCAATCCCTTAACGGCCACTTGCAAGAGTGAGATCTGATAGAGATAATGATAATAAGATAAGTTTTTTTGGTATTTTTATGATATAGATTGAAAGTAAAAGATAGCAAAATAAAATAGATTGGAAACTTATATGATGGAGAATAGACCCGGGGGCCATAGGTTTCACTAGTGGCTTCTCTCAAGAATGCATAAGTATTACGGTGGGTGAACAAATTACTGTCGAGAAATTGATAGAAAAGCGAATAATTATGAGAATATCTAGGTATGATCATGTATATAGGCATCACGTCCGTGACAAGTAGACTGACTCCTGCCTGCATCTACTACTATTACTCCACACATCAACCGCTATCCAGCATGCATCTAGAGTATTAAGTTCATAAGAACAAAGTAACACCTTAAGCAAGATGACATGATGTAGAAGGATAAACTCATGCAATATGATGTAAACCCCATCTTTTTATCCTCAATGGCAACAATACAATACGTGTCATTTACCTTTCTGTCACTGGGATCGAGCACCGCAAGATTGAACCCAAAGCTAAGCACTTCTCCCATTGCAAGAAAGATCAATCAGTAGGCCAAACCAAACTGATAATTCGAAAGAGACTTGCAAAGATAAACTAATCATACATAAAAGAATTCAGAGAAGATCCAAATATTGTTCATAGATAATCTGGATCATAAACCCACAATTCATCGGATCTCGACAAACACACCGCAAAAGAAGATTACATCGAATAGATCTCCAAGAGAATTGAGGAGAACTTTGTATTGAGATCCAAAGAGAGAGAAGAAGGCATCTAGCTACTAGCTATGGACCCGAAGGTCTGAAGTAAACTACTCACACATCATCGGAGAGGCCATGGAGTTGATGTAGAGGCCCTCCTTGATCAATGCCCCCTCCGGTGGAGCTCCGGAAAAGGCCCCAAGATGGGATCTCTTGGGTACAGAAGGTTGCGGCAATGGAAATAGGGTTTCGTGGTGCTCTTGGATTTTTGCGGGGTATATGGATATATATATATATAGGAGGAAGAAGTAGGTCGGTGGAGCAACGAGGGGCCCACGAGGGTGGAGGGCGCGCCCCCTGCCTCGTGGCCTCCTCGATTGTTTCTTGACGTCCACTCCAAGTCTCCTGGATCACGTTTGTTCCAAAAATAACGCTCCCGAAGGTTTCATTCCGTTTGGACTCCGTTTGATACTCCTTTTCGGCGAAACTCTAAAATAGGCAAAAAACAGCAATTTGGGCTGGGCCTCCGATTAATACGTTAGTCCCAAAAATAATATAAAAGTGTAAAAATAAGCCCATTAACATCCAAAATAGATAATATAATAACATGGAGCAATAAAAAATTATAGATACGTTGGAGACGTATCAGGCAGCAAGGTACGTATTGTATTGTTGCCACCGAGAATAAAAAGATGGGGTTTTTATCATATTGCTTGAGTTAATTCCTCTACATCATGTCATGTTACTTAATGCGTTACTCTGTTCTTCATGAACTTAATACTCTAGATGCAGGCAGGAGTCGGTCGATGTCTGGAGTAATAGTAGTAGATGCAGAATCGTTTCGGTCTATTTGACACGGTCGTGGTGCCTATATTTCATAATTATTGCCT
Source organism: Triticum dicoccoides (assembly GCF_002162155.2). Taxonomy (NCBI): domain Eukaryota; kingdom Viridiplantae; phylum Streptophyta; class Magnoliopsida; order Poales; family Poaceae; genus Triticum; species Triticum dicoccoides. The sequence continues at coordinate 405,008,524 of NC_041384.1, forward strand.
TGGATATCGTCATAACTTTGCACTTTTCTATCAATTGCTCGGTAGTAATTTGTTCACACACCGTATTATTTGCTATCTTGAGAGAAGCCTCTAGTGAAACCTATGGCCCCCGGGTCTATTTTCCATCATATAAGTTTCTGATCTTCTATTTTCCATCATATTAGTTTCCGATCTACTATTTTGCAATCTTTTACTTTTCAATCTATGAACCAAAAATACCAAAAATATTTACTTTATCATTTGCTTAGTTTCATCTATCTCTATCAGATCTCACTTTTGCAAGTAACCATGAAGGGATTGACAACCCCTTTATCACGCTGGGTGCAAGTTGTTTGATTGTTTGTGCAGGTATTAGGTGATTTGTGTGGGGTCTCCTACTGGATTGATACCTTGGTTCTCAAACTGAGGGAAATACTTATCTCTACTTTGCTGCATCACCCTTTCCTCTTCAAGGGAAAAACCAACGCAAGCTCAAGAAGTAGCAGTCATCTGAAAACTTATTATACTTGAAGACTGTGATCTTCCAGTTGGTTAGGTGTCGCGCTTTGAGGATCCAAGAGTCATTGTGGATCGCCGGTGAACGAAGTCTGTGAAGGTTTGGAAGTCTATCTTGAAGACTTACCAGAGTGATTGGGCGTGGGGAATAAGGTGAAGACGTGGTCTTCTGAGTTTAATCTCAGCCTCCCTAACTAGACGTACAGTTGTCACAGCAACTGGAACTGGTATACCAAATCCTTGTCTTCATCAAGCAACTAGTTCTATCACTTTACCCTTTACTTATAGTTTAGCTTGTGAAGTCATTGCTTTCCTGCTCTATTTGACTTCACTGTGTGAAGACATTCTCTCTGTTTGCATATTTGGCTCCATACTATCTTCCAATTCCGATCTATTCTACCTAGCTGCTATTAGTCTTCATGCTTATTTTTTTCTGTCTCCTTGACTATGGCTGGGCTAGTGTAGTTTATCTTCCGCTGCATACTGTGTAGGTGTTATTTGGTTGTTTGTCTTTGAAGACATTGCCTGCTTGAAGACTTCCATAAAAATCGCCTATTCACCCCCTCTAGTTGATAACTAGCACTTTCAGTAGGATTTCATGGATCCAAGTTTTTTCTTCATAAATAGAAGATTTCATGATAGAATTGAGAGAAAGAACTAGTTAGTGTGTAGCTTACACTATTTTTATGCTGGAAAAAGATACACCAATTGTGAGAGATTCATATCGCGTAAGATTTCATCATAGTATGAGAGGGATGAGTTGAAGGATTACAAGTTCATAAATAGAAGTGTTGATTAATTACAAGTTCATAAATAGGATTCTTGATTCCAAAATATAAGTTGGATCATGCATAAATAGAAGTTATACAAGACCCTAAATGTATTATTAACTATACTCATATTTTTGGCATTTTGTATGGATTGAGCGAGCCTTTAGTCCTTCTTCAATGTAGTTTTGTTTCCCTTTGGATTTCATCTGTTGATTTTTTGTAGGGCTATCTACAAATATAGACTGGGAGGATGTCCGAGCAAGCTCAAGAAGTGGATTATGAGGTCCGGTAGCTTCAGAGCTCTTGAGAAACTATTGTCACGAAGCTGAAGGAGGAGAGGTATCGGCTGAAGGAGGAGAGGGATCGGCTAAAGGAGGTGAGAGATTAAGTAAAGGAGGAGAAGGATCAGCTGAAGGAAGAGAGGGATGATCTCAAACAACTCAATATTGATTTTATCACAGTTAGGCGTGAGAATAGGAGGTAGCTTCATAAGATCAAGGCAACCGTTGACTGCTAAAGCTTAAATATGTTAAGTTGATCGAGTACTTTCGGTGTCAAAACCGGCGGATCTCGGATAGGGGGTCCCGAACTGTGCGTCTAGGCGGATGGTAACAGGAGGCAGGGGACACAAAGTTTTACCCAGGTTCGGGCCCTCTTGATGGAGGTAAAACCCTACGTCCTGCTTGATTAATATTGATGATATGGGTAGTACAAGAGTAGATCTACCACGAGATCAAGGAGGCTAAACCCTAGAAGCTAGCCTATGGTATGATTGTTTTTTTACGGACTAAAACCCTCCGGTTTATATAGACATCGGAGAGGGCTGGGGTTACACAGAGTCGGTTACAATGGTAGGAAATCTACATATCCGTATCGCCAAGCTTGCCTTCCACGCCAAGGAAAGTCCCTTCCGGATACGGGACGAAGTCTTCAATCTTGTATATTCATAGTCCAGGAGTCCGGCCGAAGGTATAGTCCGGCTATCCGGACACCCCCTAATCCAGGACTCCCTCAGTAGCCCCCGAACCATGCTTCAATGACGACGAGTCCGGCGCGCAAATTGTCTTCGGCATTGCAAGGCGGGTTCTCCTCCAAATTCCGTGTACCTGTTGAATAGTGTCCGGTTTCTTGTAAATGTAGTGCTCCTTGGCTTCTACGCCCAATAATGGCCGTCTTCCACGTGTCAAACGAATACGAAAAGTCAGGGTGTTTTCTTTATATTTACACCCCTAGTCGCTTGAATGAGCTGCCTATTTAAGGGGACGAGGATTTAGATCCAAACCACACCTTCTCCCCTCCGCGAGTATTCATCAGAGCGTATCCGACAGAAGTCCATTCTATCATGGCCGGCCGCCGCAGATCCTCCTCTCGCCCTTCCAGCCCTCAGCCTGGAGATTGGAACAGGTGCTCCATCCCGCACAGCGAGCTAGCGATGCTCCAGACCAAGGGATTTCTCCCCCCGGCCTATATGGTCCCGGTTCGAGCCGGACTTGCCACCTATAATGGCGGAGAGCAAGCGGAGAGCGCCCCCAATCCCTCTAAAGGAGAGCGGGTATGCCTTGTCCCTTACTTAATAAGAGGGCTCGGATTTCCAATTCATCCGTTTCTCCGGGGGCTCCTGGAGTTCTATGGCCTCCAGCTGCACAACCTCACGCCTGCCTCCATATTGCATATCGCGGGCTTCATAGCCCTTTGCGAGCTGTTTTTGGGCTGCGAGGCTCATTTCACGCTGTGGAAAAGGCTATTCTTCCTTGTGCCCCGTTCTCAGAAGGGGTCAATATATCAAGTGGGCGGAGCCGAAGTGTGGCGCATCGCTGGGACCGGATATCTATCCGGAACCCCAAAGAAGGCGTCCGAGGACTGGCCTTCGGAATGGTTTTATATAGAGGACGTCCCGCTGCCAGATCCTGTCCGGATCGGCCTCCCTGAGTTCGACAGTGCTCCCCTAAAGAAGCGCCTAAGCTGGCGTCCATGGAGCCCTCAGAGGGAAAGCGACAAGGACATTCTTTACCCGATGGGCGGGATAAGATTGTTAGCCCATTCCGGACTGACCATGATCGGGGTCATGGCCGCATGCATCATGCGAGGGGTGCAGCCACTCCAGTATAGAGGCCACCCCATGTGGGACTTCAATGGGGAGGACGACGCCACCCGCCATTGCCGTAAGGGGCCGGATTCGGCTGCCTCTCTAATAAAGACCTTGTCCGCTTTGTACAAGGGAGAAGAGGAGGAATTTCTCCGCGTCAACCCACAGGGTGGATTTTCTATGTATAATCCCCAAGTTGGGTAAGTGGACACTTTTACTTGCCCATCCGTTTTATATTCCCATCGTTAAATATTCAGTCTAACGACTTCAACACAAGAACTGCGCCAGGCTGTTAAAGAAATAAACAGCCCTCCTCCACAACCCGAGGATCCGGGACGGTCCCTCGACCCGGCCTCTCAAGAGGATTCAGACTTATCTGTGGAGCTGATTGATGGGGTGTTTCATCAATTGAGCAAGGACAACGCCTTGGTGGCCATCACGGCCAATTACCCAGGGCTACTCCCAGCCTCACAGGTAACTGAGACCGAAGTCCCAGCACTTTGAAAAGGGATCTATCCTCGCGTATTTTCGATTGCCGTATGACAATCATGTTTTGCAGGGGAGGTCCTTGAGAAGGGAGGCCGAGCCTGCGGCGACTAGCCAATGAGGGGCGGCAAGGCCCCGCGGGCTTAAGAGAAGTGCGGTCCGGACTGAGACGCCGGTGCAAAGGTATAGCACGCCATCTTATTCCCAGGTGTTATTCCTTCAAGGCATACTAACGATCGTGCTCTCTTCAGGACGAAGAGACCTCGCCGGACTATATCCGGAGAGGTTGCCAATCGCGCCTCCACCAGCCAGGCTCCAAAGCCTGGTCCGGAAGCGGAGGCAAACACGAGGCGTGCACCGGACGCTCCTCTGACAGAGGATGCAGATAGGCTGTCTGCCACCAATTCCGAGGTGGAGAGTGCCATGAACCACAGGCGTCGCCGGACAGTTCTTCGCGACGCTTGCTTCTCCCAAGAGGCATTGGATGCCTTCAATTCGGGAGATGCGTACCTCCGTGCCGCTCAAAATGGTCTAGCCAGAGCCACGGAGCAATATGTAAAAGACATACAGGTAAGAAAATTTTGGTAATTATATATATACCAGTAGCCCCTGAGACTTGAAACAGTTAGAATAACTGATTTAAGGATCATTTGTTATGCAGGTTCTTACAGAAAAGAATACCCTACTGTCCCAGGAACTGGAAGAGTGCAAAGCCCAACTTGAGGCCGCACTAGCCGCGGCAGGGGAGCCCAAGGAGACCCCCTCTGGTAATATACGCTTCAAAAGATAAGTATTTTGCGAAGTGCGGCATGGGTGCAAATCTGACAAATGAAATTGCAGATGGCGCCGGATTAAATCCAGAAGAGCAACAACTCCGACGCCAGCTGAAGGCTGGTGACAGCGTGCTGACAAAGGTGATGCGGGAGAAGAACGATCTCCAAGATGCCAACACCAAGCTGGGCGTTGAACTGAAGGATGTTCGTGCCCAGCTGTTGGACTCCGTGAAGGAGAATCAGCGGCTTCGACGCGGCATATATATATAGTAAGTGCTTAAACGAACTTTGAAAAAAGAGTTCGGCGAGGAAGTCGACTAACAGAGTAATGTCTGTAGGTATGCTAACAGGTCGTCCTGCAGAGGAAATGCCCGGTTCTACGGGTGACCTTCTTCCCGAGCTCTCACAACTGCATGAGCGAGTTCGGCAGGTGATGCAAAGCGCCGCCCAGGCCTTGTGGCCATCCGTCTCCATGCCCGAAGGCCTTGGAGAGCTTGTAGAGAAGCTGAAGGGAGCGCGGCGGCGCTTCCGATTGTGGAAGATGTCGGCCTGCCGTCAAGGCGCCAGGGAGGCCTGGGCCATGGTGAAGACGCGGTACACGAAGGCTAACCCAAACCACATGGCCGAGGTCGGACCCATGGGGCCCGATGGGAAGGAGATCCTTGTGAGCTTAGTATACGGCCAAGTAGAATTGGCCACAAAGTATTCCCAACAGGACTGTAAACTAGACAGCCTGTTAGATGGTATTGAAGAGGAATACAATCAGTCAGATTGACTATGTAATTATAATTGACATGTGTAATGCCTTCTAGCCGGATTGTAGATCGTTTGTCATGGCCGACCTTTTCGCTTCAACCTCGGGACCTGACGGTCCGGAGTGTGTCCGAATACCCTCACGGTTATATAAGAACTGGGGTATGCATGGAGACCAGGTGTGGGGGTCATTAGTGCTTGAACAGACAAGTGCCCAACTAGTTATGTTATATTACATGGTTAGTAAGAAACATCTTCCAAGGAGAATAGTTCCGTTAGGGGTTCCTTTCCCTGGGAGGCATGCCCTAAAGTGCATGTCCATTCTACGAAAAGAGACGCAGGAAAAACATATGGGGGCGTATAGATAAATAAGTGAAAAAAAGATCATCTTTAGTTCACCGACCGAATATTCCCTTAAGAACGCTAGCTTTCGGCTTCACCCAATCTGAGGTACACATTCGGCTGACCCGGCAGTATCAATCGCAGAGGTGCTCCCTTTACCACCTAGCTGAACAATCAAGAAGATAGGGGTAAGCACAGGAGCCAGGCAACCCAGCTTGGCCAAAACTTAAATCATATCGATGCATATAATGGTGAATAAAAGGTACATGCGGAAGTGTGACACATGTGTTGGGCATGAAGCCCATATAAATAAGCTTCTGTTTAAAGAAGCCCCCAGGTTTAATGAGCGCGGATAGCGCATCATTGTATGAGCCTTTAAAAGCTATAAGAGAGAGAGAGAGGGGGGAGAAGGAGAGAAATATAAGACATAAAGTATATAAAAAATGGACAGAGGAAGGAGACGAACACAGAGTCCGGCACTAGGCATAGAATCTTCGGAGAGGGGCTGCGTTCCATGGGTTCGGCTCGAGTCGGTTATCCGATGCATCTCGTAGGCGGTACGCTCCACCAGTCAGAACTTGGTCAATTATGAAGGGACCTTCCCACTTGGGCTTGAGTTTGTCCTTTTTCTTGTCCGGCAGGCGTAGAACTAATTCGCCAACGTTGTAATTTTTGGCCCGTACTTCTCTGCTTTGGTATCTTCGATCCTGCTGTTGATAGAATGCGGAACGGGCTTTTGCCACGTCACGCTCTTCCTCCAAGGCGTCCAAACTGTCCTGCCGGTCGAGCTCGGCTTCTCTTTCTTCGTACATGCGCACTCGAGGTGAGTCGTGAATTATGTCGCAGGGCAAAACTGCCTCTGCGACGTACACCATGAAGAATGGTGTGTATCCGGTGGTGCGATTCGGCATGGTCTGCAGCCCCCAGAGTACGGAGTCGAGCTCCTCTACCCAGTGCGTATTAGATTCCTTAAGGGACCGCACTAATCTGGGTTTGATGCCGCTCATGATAAGACCATTTGCACGTTTGACCTGGCCGTTAGTTTGTGGGTGATAGACGGAAGCATAATCGAGCTTGATGCCCATGTTTTTGCACCAGAGTTTTACCTCGTCGGCTGTAAAGTTCGTGCCGTTATCAGTGATGATGCTGTGGGGGACGCCGTAACCGTGTACAACCCCGGATATAAAGTCTATCACCGGTCCGGATTCGGCCGTCTTAACAGGCTTGGCTTCTATCCATTTGGTGAAAAACTTATCCACCATGACCAGTAAGTATTTTTTCTTGTGGGTTCCGCCTTTAAGGGGTCCAACCATGTCAAGCCCCCAGACCGCGAAGGGCCAAGTTATGGGGATAGTTTGGAGGGCGGTGGGTGGCATATGGCTCTGGTTTGCAAAAAGCTGGCAACCGACGCATCGTTGGACTAAGTCCTGGGCGTCTGTGTAACACCCTCAATGTGACTATATATCCCACGTGTCGAGGCACGACTTAGAGGCATAATCGCATTGAAGGCCTATGTCGCAATTTAGGCAATCTTCACAATATCCCATGTAATATAGATAATAAACGGGGAGATAACATAGTTGGCTTACCCTCGCCACGTCAATCAAGTACATAAATAACATTACATCATCCAAACACTCATGGCCCGACTACGACGCCAAAATAAAAGATAACCCAACATGCAACACGGTCCCGATCACCCCAAGCTGGGCACCACTACTGATCATCAGGAAAGGAAACATAGTATCGTTGAGAGTCCTCGTCGAACTCCCACTTGAGCTCGAGCGCGTCACCTGGAGCGGAATCATCAGGCCCTGCATCTGGTGTAATAGTAATCTGTGAGCCACAGGGACTCAGCAATCTCGCACCCTCGCGATCAAGACTATTTAAGCTTATAGGTAAGGCAAGGTAAAAATATATGTGGAGCTGCAGCAAGCGACTAGCATATAGGGTGGCTATCCTGTTCGCAAAAGAGAGCGAGAAGAGGAGGCAAAGCACGAGCGAGTAATCTAGAGAACATCCTGCGCAAGCATTACTCCAACACCGTGTCCACTTCCCGGACTCCGCCGAGAAGAGGCCATCACGGTAACTCACACGGTTGATTCATTTTAATTAAGTTAAGGTTCAAGTTATCTACAACCGGACATTAACAAATTCCCATCTGCCCATAACCGCGGGCACGGCTTTCGAAAGTTCAAATCCCTGCAGGGGAGTCCCAACTTAGCCCATGACAAGCTCTCACTATCAACGAAGGAATAGACCTCCTCCCGAGACGTTCCGATCAGACTCGGTATCTCGGTTCTTCAAGACACTTCGACAGGTTAAAACAAGACCAGCAACACCGCCCGAATGTGCCGACAAATCCCAATAGGAGCTGCACATATCTTGTTCTCAGGGCACACTCAGATGAGCCAGACGTCGGGTAGGCCAGCCCAGAGTTGCCCCTGGTAGCCCCGGACATCGCTCGGTTGGACCAACACTCAAAGGAGCACTGGCCCGGGAGGGTTTAAATAAGATGACCCTCGGGCTCCGGAAACCCAAGGGAAAAAGAGGGTAGGTGGCAAATGGTAAAACCAAGGTTGGGCATTGCTGGAAAAGCTTTAATCAAGGCGAACTATCAAGGGGTTCCCATTATAACCCAACCGCGTAAGGAACGCAAAATCCGGGAACATAACACCGATATGACGGAAACTAGGGCGGCAAGAGTGGAACAAAACACTAGGCGAGAGGCCGAGCCTTCCACCCTTTACCAAGTATATAGATGCATTAAGATAACATGGGAATATAATGATATCCCAACAAGTAAATAATGTTCCAATAAGGAACGGCCTCCAATCTTCACCTGCAACTAGCAACGCTATAAGAGGGGCTGAGCAAAGTGGTAACATAGCCAATCAACGGTTTGCTAGGACATGGTGGGTTAGAGGTTTGACATGGCAATTTGGGAGGCTTGAAAGCAAATGGTAGGCATCGTGGCATTGGCATAGCAAAAGAGCGAGAAATCTAGCATAGCAAAGATAGTAGTGATTTCGAGGGTATGATCATCTTGCCTGCAAAGTTGTCAGAGTTGACTGGATCCTCGAAAGCAAACTCAATGGGCTCCTCGTTAGCGAACTCGTCTCCCGGCTCTGCCCAAACAAGACAAACAAGCAACAAGGACACAATCAACCACGTGCAAGGCTCAAACAATATGATGCAAAGATGATATGCTATGCGGGATGCGATGCGGGATGCATATGCAAGATGTGACAGGAAATGCAAGAACCTGGCCTCAACTTGGAAAACCAAGTGTGCCACTGGAAATATGAGATGAAATCGCTTGAAAACGATATAAAGAACGCCGGAATCGGAGTTACGGTTTGGAAATGGCAAGCAATTCAAATATGACACCGGTCTGCGATTTACAGCAAGTAGCCATCTAAATGCAACAAGATGAACATGCTACAGCACCCAAACATGGCATCAAAATACATGGCAGGGATGCATTCAAGATGCTTAACAAAAGTCTAGCACTGAGCTACGGCCAATTCATCCATTAACAGGTTCAAACAAGCATGGCAAAAATGCATATGGTGAACAGATTTCACACTTACTGAAATTAACACTTGTCTGTAATCTCAGATCAGATAACACTCTTTGGAGCAACAAAACTACATGCTACAGGACCTGAACATGGCAAAGTAAAGCATGGCATGGAGCTACTCAAAGAGCTTAACAAAAGTACCTTAGTGACCTTGAGCCAAAAGGGATCAAAAAATACATTTGCAAGCATGTGAACATGACAAAAGCATAATCAGTTTTCAGACTTAGTGAAAACTGGCACATGCTGAAAACAGATATCAAGTAGGCATGTTTACGAGCTCGATGCACTCACTACGGAGCAAGTCCTGATAATCTAAGTATACACCCATCAAGAATACACAAAATTCAAGCTAGAAATGGCAAGAACAATAACATAGCATGCACGGATCAACTACAACATCATCGGCAAAATCGCTAACAAGTAGACAATCTGCCCAGATTCACGAAGTAGCAAAAGTAGAGCTCGATTGACTCAAACTAGGGTGCTCCATAATTGCAAACAAAGACATGGATGGATAGAGCACTACAAGATTAACAAAACATCCTTACTGATCATCCTCAAAAGAGGCACGGATCACTAGGAAACAACATGAATATGTGGCCATATGAGATAAACAGCTCAAGGACTTAGTGAGAATGCTAAGTCCCTGAAATCAGCATTACCAAGTGCCTCACTTTGCAAGCTTGTGCTAGACACCACACACATCACAAAAATACATGGGTTGCACCTCTGGAAAGATGGCAAAACCCTTAACAAAACATATGTAGAGCTCATGGGCATAACATGCACACAATAATCATGGCAAAAATGACAAATATCTAAATGGAGTAGCAGGTCTGACAATTATCTCAAGTAGCCCTCTTCTAACAGCATTTCGGGCATCAAGATGAACTCAAATGAAAATGATGCAATGGAATGAAATGATGTACTCTCTGAGACGAACATTTTGATATGCTATATGCCCAAAACGGAGTTACGGATACAAAGTTATAGCATGATGAAGATGGGCACATGAACTAGGGTTTCGGGCAAAAAGTCAACCCGAACGAGATCTCGGATCCAGATCCACTGTTCAAGCATGGATAACGAGGATCGCCGGCCGGAGCTTCGAGGTCACCGGAGTTCGTCGGGGAGGCGTGGGACTTGCCGCGGAGGACACCGGCGTGGAGGAAGAGGCGCGGAGCCGGAGCCGCGGCGGTGGTGGCCGGAGATGGAGGCGCGGCCGGCGAGGATGATCGCGGTGGCTGGAGGGGTGGCGTCCGGTGGCGGCGCGGTGGCGTCCGGCCGCCGGAGACGGCGAAAGAGGCGGCGGGCGCGCGGGTGCGCGGTGCGGGCTGCGGCGCTGGCCAGATGGGCCGAGGGGGGCGGATGCGGGCTCCCCGCGGGCCGCGGTGGAGGCGCGCGGTGGCGATGTGGGCGCGGGGCGCGGACCAATGGCGTGGCGACACGTGGCGGCGGGGTGGAGATTTGGACGTGTCCGTCGGTGGCGCTGTGTCCGGCGGCGCGCGATGATGATTTGCATCTAGGTTTTTATCCGGGGGAAGGAGAAGGAGATTCTCGGGGGAGGTCTTTAAATAGGCATAGAGGGAGCTAGGAGAGTCCAAATGAGGTGCGGTTTTCGGCCACGCGATCGTGATCGAACGCTCTAGATTATGGAGAGGATTTTTGTGGGTTTTGGGCCAAATTGGAAGGGTGTTGGGATGCAACACACACGAGGCCTTTTCGGTCCCTCGGTTAACTGTTGGAGTATCAAACGAAGTCCAAATGGTACGAAACTTGACAGGCGGTCTACCGGTAGTAAACCAAGGCTGCTTGGAAAGTCTCGGTCCAATCCGGAAATGTTTAATCCCCACACACGAAAGAAAGGTAGAAAAGACCACCGGAGGAGAACGAAGCGCCGGAATGCAAAACGGACAACGGGGAAAATGCTCGGGTGCATGAGATGAACACGTATGGAAATGCAATGCACATGATTACATGATATGAGATGCATGACAATGAGAACAACACACGGATACAAAGACCCGAACCCGAGAAAATAAAATAACTTAACGCTGGAAACGGCAAAAGTTGGAGTACATATTGGGAAAGTCATATCCGGGGTGTTACAACACTCCACCACTATGAAAGGATCTCGTCCCGAGATCTAGGACTGAAAGAACGTCGGGTATTCAGAACGAAGGTGATCCTCGCGTTCCCAGGTAGCTTCACGGTCGGAATGGTGTGACCACTTGACTTTGAGGAATTTGATTGACTTGTTGCGAGTCTTGCGTTCAGTCTCTTCGAGAATAGCAACGGGGTGCTCACGATAGGAGAGATCTTCTTGGAGCTCAATGTCCTCGAAGTTGACGGTGCGGTCAGGAGTCTTGATGCACTTTCGGAGCTGAGAGACATGGAACACATCATGAACATTTGCAAAGTTTGAAGGAAGCTCGAGTTGATAGGCGAGGTCGCCTCTCTTGCTGACAATCTTGAAAGGTCCCACGTATCTGGGGGCAAGCTTCCCTTTGATACCGAAGCGACGAGTACCTTTCATAGGAGAGACACGGAGGTATACATGATCTCCGATCTCGAAAGCCAAATCACGGTGCTTACTGTCATAGTAGCTCTTCTGGCGGGATTGGGCTGCTTTGAGGTTATCTCGAATGACTTTGCACATTTCCTCTACCTCTGTGATTAAGTCATTACCCAAAAGCTGACGTTCACCAGTTCCAGACCAGTTGAGAGGGGTACGGCACTTCTTGCAATATAGAATTTCAAATGGGGCCTTGCCCGAACTTGCTTGAAAACTGTTGTTGTAGGAGAATTCAGCATAAGGAAGACAATCCTCCCACTTCATGCCGAAGGAGATCACACAAGCCCTGAGCATATCTTCAAGAATCTGGTTGACACGCTCGACTTGACCGCTAGTTTGAATATGGAAACTTTGCTGAAGCGGATGTTGGTGCCCATGGCCTTCTAAAAGAATCCCAGAACTTGGAGGTAAAGATGCTGCCACGGTCTGAAGAGATCACTTGTGGAATACTGTGCAGAGAGACAATCCGAGAGGTATAGAGTTCCGCCAATTGAGCTGCAGTGATCGACTCTTTGATAGGCAGAAAGTGAGCCACTTTGGTGAGTTTGTCGATGACAATGAATATAGCATCATTGCCACGCTTGGACTTTGGAAACCCAGTCACGAAGTCCATTTCAATGTGGTCAAACTTCCATTCTGGAATGGCAAGAGGTTGGAGGAGACCAGCTGGCCTTTGGTGTTCTGCCTTCACTCTTCTGCAGACATCACACTCATTCACGAACTGAGCATTCTCGCGCTTCATTCGAGTCCACCACTAAGCCTGCTTGAGGTCCTGATACATCTTTGTGCTCCCAGGTTGGATGGAGAGGAGAGAATTGTGAGCCTCGTTCATGATCACTTTACGGAGGTCACCTTTGGGCACAACAATACGATCCTCGAAGAAGAGAGTATCCTTGTCATCAAGGCGGTAGCACTTGTACTTGGGTTGACTCTTGACAATCCCAATCTTCACCTTTTTCACCATAGCATCAAGAAGCTGGGCTTGGCGAATCTGGTCTTCTAAGGTAGGAGAGACTTGAAGGTTGGCGAGGAAACCTTGAGGAACAACTTGCAGATTAAGTTTGCGGAAAGCTTCACAAAGCTCGGGTTGATAAGGCTTGAGAATCAGAATGTTGCAATAAGCCTTCCTGCTCAATGCGTCAGCAATCACATTGGCCTTGCCAGGAGTATACTCGATACTCGGATTATACTCTTGAATCATTTCGACCCATCGAGTTTGCCTGAGGTTGAGATTAGGCTGAGTGAAGATGTACTTGAGACTCTTGTGATCAGTGAAAATGTCCACTTTTCTTCCCAATAAGAGATGTCTCCAAGTCAAAAGAGCATGCACAACTGCCGCCAACTCGAGATCATGAGTGGGGTAGTTCTTCTCATTGGGATTCAACTGGCGAGAGGTATAAGCAACAACTTTCTTCTCTTGCATCAACACTGTGCCAAGACCTTGGAGAGAGGCATCAAAAAAGACCTCGTACGGCTTGGATTCATCAGGCGGAGTCAGAACTGGAGCAGTGATCAATTTCTCTTTCAAAGTGTTGAAAGCAATGTCACACTCCGGAGACCAAACGTACTTGACGTGCTTCTGGAGAAGATTTGAGAGAGGCTTTGCGATCTTAGAAAAGTTTTCAACGAATCTTCGACAGTAGCTTGCGAGACCGAGGAAGCTACGGAGTTGCTTCACGTTCTGAGGAGGTTCCCAATTCACAATTGCAGACACCTTCTCAGGATTCACGGCAATGCCCTTGGCAGAGATGATATGACCAAGATAAAGAACCTCATCGAGCCAAAATTCACACTTGGAGAACTTGGCGTAAAACTGGTGTTCCCTCACCTTATCGAGCACCAAACGCAAGTGCTTGGCATGATCTTCCTTGTTCTTTGAGAAAACCAGAATGTCGTCGAGATAGACCAAAATGAAGTCATTGGTGTAGGCGTTGAAGATGAAGTTCATCATGCGAGAGAAAGTCGGAGGAGCGTTGATGAGGCCAAAAGACATGACAGTGTATTCATATGAACCATAGCTTGTCCTGAAAGCCGTCTTAGGAATATCTTGCTCACGTATTCGAATCTGATGATAACCCATACGGAGATCAAGCTTGGAGAATACTTGGGCACCTTTGAGTTGTTCGAACAGCTCATTGATGTTGGGAAGTGGGTATTTGTTCTTGATGGTCTTCTTGTTCAATGGATGGTAATCAACACAAAGTTGGTCAGTTCCATCCTTCTTCTTCACAAAAAGAACACCACAACCCCATGGAGAAGAACTAGGCCGGATGAGACCCATTCTCTCATGAATATCGAGTTGCTTCTTCAGCTCCTTCAACTCTTCAGGTCCGAGCTTGTAAGGACGCTTGCACACAGGTTCCGTACCAGGCTCAAGATCAATAACGAATTCAACTGGCCGGTGCGGAGGCATTCCTGGAAGCTCTTCTGGAAAGACGTCTTGATATTCGCAAACGACTGGAATTTGAGAGATGGCATCCAGTTCACCCCTCTCATTGAGAGAAAACAGACGGATAGTATCATCACGAGCGGCAAAGACAATTACATCCTCAGACGAATGAGTCAATTGAATCTGCCTGGCTGCACAATCAAGCTGAGCCTTGTGCTTAGAAAGCCAATCCATCCCGAGAATAAGATCAATATCCGAGTTACCAAGAATCACCGGAGAAGAGAGAAACTTGTAGTCGCCCAACGTGATAGTAGCATCCGGTGCCATAGCGCTTGCATTCATGAATTTACTCGGAGAAACAACAGATAATTGTCTAGGCAAATCTTGTAAAGGCAACTCATGCTTAGAAACAAATGGCCTCGAGATGAAACAATGTGATGCACCCGTGTCAAAAAGAACTTTTGCAGGAATATCATTAACAGGAAGGTTACCCATGATGACATCTGACGAGTCCTCTGCCTGAGCTGCATTCATCAAGTTGACCTTGGCGGACTTGGGGTTATGCTTGACCACAGTTGTACTTGCCGATCTGACAGGAGGAGGAGGAGGAAGACGCCTCTGGTTGAAACACTTGTTGGCATAGTGACCCTTCTGTTGGCACTTGTTGCACATGACCTCTGAAAGCGGACGGTGATACGGAGCACTCGATCTTGGAGCTTGAGACGGAGTCTTGTTCTGAAAGCCAGGGTTGGGTGGGTGGGAAGATCCACTGCCACCTTTGCTCTTCTGCTGATACGGCTGACGGAACGGAGGAGGAGGAAGCCAATAGTTCTGCTGCTTGGCCACTTGAGTAGAGGAAGAAGGAGTAGCATCTCTGACTCGCTTCTTGGAAGCATCACACCTCAATTGAGCAGCCTCTTGCTTCAATGCCATGTTGTAGAACTCATCGTATCTCAAGGGCTCAAAGAGAACAAGAGCTAGCTGAATTTCTTCCCTGAGACCACCCCTGAACTGGTATATCATGCTCTTCTCATCAGGCACGTCCTGCTTGGCAAAACGGGCGAGCTTCTGGAACAACTTGTTGTAGTCATAGATAGAAAAATAGCCTTGCTTCAGGTTGCGGAATTCCTCACGCTTGCTTTCAACCACCCTCTGAGGGATATGGTGAGATCTGAAATCTTGACGGAATTCATCCCAAGTAATTACACGTCCACCTCTGGAATCCTTGTACTGCTGGAACCATTCTGCAGCTTGATCTTGGAGTTGGAAGGAAGCGAACTTGACAAAGTCCTCAGGCCTGACGTTACTGCACTCGAAATGCTTGCACAGATCCACAAGCCAATCGTCAGCATCGGTTGCCTCAACACAATTGCTAAAAGTATTTGGCCCGTTAGCAAGGAACTGGTTGAGTGTAGCAAAGTGATTCAGATTGTTGCCTTGGTTCCCTTGGTTGCCTTGATTGCGCTCTTGAAGAATTTTCATGATCAACTGTGTGTTTGCATTGGTTGCGGCCATCACAGCTTGCCATGCCTCCGGAGGAGGTGGAGGTGGTGGCGGATCAGGATTCGGAGTCGTGCGCGTTGGAGGAGCCATCCTGAAGAGGTTGACATCCATTAGCACATTGATAGAAAAATGAAGCTGAATCGAACGGAAAGAAAATTGCAACATATAGTCTTCACATCCGAACAAAATGAACGAATGCATTCCTCTTGAAATGGTCACATATCCATAAAATGAGAAGCCACGTAGAATTTAGGTAGAGAAATAAATCAACAAGGTACGGATCAAGAACGAATAATCGGTAAGAAATCCCAATCTCAAACCAATATCCGTGGAAGAAGAACTAGAGCTACAAGAATTCCCACCTATGAAACTCCCGAACCTTTCCAGTTATGCAATCAGGTGTTGGGGATATAGGGGAAGCATAATATCTCACCCAAATCTAGCAAATCCTACATCCAGCTGTATCCATCCTTCAACACATAAGCGAGAAAGACTTCGGAAACCATCTACCTCAACCTTCGAAAAGCATCCGTTATACAAGTTATGGCGATACTCCCGAACTCCCGCCCCAGTACTGGGTGGCGTCGAGGTTATCTCACCAACGAACTGCATAAAAGAGATTTTTGATGTCGGCGTACTAAACTCAAGTATTCCAGAACTGCAATGATAAAATTATGACGACAACACCTCAGAGCTCAACTCCCCGGGACACTTCCACAAAACCCCTGACAGGAGGCACCAAGACAATGTTCTCGTCATAAAACCATCGGAACGACTCCAAGATACCCGCGTGATCCTAAATTTTTTTAGTGAAATTTGAGAAGAGAAAAGTCAAAACTCTATGTCAGGATGCCTTACCAGAGCGATGAGGAGACTAGGAAGTAAAAAGAATTCCTAAACTCTCCGATATATAATTCCTAAATGACTCAAAACATTTTTCTAGACACAACTCGGCCGCTAATAACGATCAAGCAATGGGGCTCCTAAGGTCGGGGAAGGCTCTGATTACCAACTTGTAACACCCTCAATGCGACTATATCTCCCACGTGTCGAGGCACGACTTAGAGGCATAATCGTATTGAAGGCATATGTCGCAAGTTAGGCAATCTTCACAACATCCCATGGAATATAGATAATAAAAGGGGAGATAACATAGTTGGCTTACACTCGCCACGTCAATCAAGTACATAAATAACATTACATCATCCAAACACTCATGGCCCGACTACGGCGCCAAAATAAAAGATAACCCAACATGCAACACGGTCCCGATCACCCCAAGCTGGGCACCACTACTGATCATCAGGAAAGGAAACATAGTATCGTTGAGAGTCCTCGTCGAACTCCCACTTGAGCTCGAGCGCGTCACCTGGAGCGGAATCATCAGGCCCTGCATCTGGTGTAATAGTAATCTGTGAGCCACAGGGACTCAGCAATCTCGCACCCTCGCGATCAAGACTATTTAAGCTTATAGGTAAGGCAAGGTAAAAATATATGTGGAGCTGCAGCAAGCGACTAGCATATAGGGTGGCTATCCTGTTCGCAAAAGAGAGCGAGAAGAGGAGGCAAAGCACGAGCGAGTAATCTAGAGAACATCCTGCGCAAGCATTACTCCAACACCGTGTCCACTTCCCGGACTCCGCTGAGAAGAGGCCATCACGGTAACTCACACGGTTGATTCATTTTAATTAAGTTAAGGTTCAAGTTATCTACAACCGGACATTAACAAATTCCCATCTGCCCATAACCGCGGGCACGGCTTTCGAAAGTTCAAATCCCTGCAGGGGAGTCCCAACTTAGCCCATGACAAGCTCTCACTGTCAACGAAGGAATAGACCTCCTCCCGAGACGTTCCGATCAGACTCGGTATCTCGGTTCTTCAAGACACTTCGACAGGTTAAAACAAGACCAGCAACACCGCCCGAATGTGCCGACAAATCCCAATAGGAGCTGCACATATCTCGTTCTCAGGGCACACTCAGATGAGCCAGACGTCGGGTAGGCCAGCCCAGAGTTGCCCCTGGTAGCCCCGGACATCGCTCGGTTGGACCAACACTCAAAGGAGCACTGGCCCGGGGGGGTTTAAATAAGATGACCCTCGGGCTCCGGAAACCCAAGGGAAAAAGAGGCTAGGTGGCAAATGGTAAAACCAAGGTTGGGCATTGCTGGAAAAGCTTTAATCAAGGCGAACTATCAAGGGGTTCCCATTATAACCCAACCGCGTAAGGAACGCAAAATCCGGGAACATAACACCGATATGACGGAAACTAGGGCGGCAAGAGTGGAACAAAACACTAGGCGAGAGGCCGAGCCTTCCACCCTTTACCAAGTATATAGATGCATTAAGATAACATGGTAATATAATGATATCCCAACAAGTAAATAATGTTCCAATAAGGAACGGCCTCCAATCTTCACCTGCAACTAGCAACGCTATAAGAGGGGCTGAGCAAAGCGGTAACATAGCCAATCAACGGTTTGCTAGGACATGGTGGGTTAGAGGTTTGACATGGCAATTTGGGAGGCTTGAAAGCAAATGGTAGGCATCGTGGCATTGGCATAGCAAAAGAGCGAGAAATCTAGCATAGCAAAGATAGTAGTGATTTCGAGGGTATGATCATCTTGCCTGCAAAGTTGTCAGAGTTGACTGGATCCTTGAAAGCAAACTCAATGGGCTCCTCGTTAGCGAACTCGTCTCCCGGCTCTGCCCAAACAAGACAAACAAGCAACAAGGACACAATCAACCACGTGCAAGGCTCAAACAATATGATGCAAAGATGATATGCTATGCGGGATGCGATGCGGGATGCATATGCAAGATGTGACAGGAAATGCAAGAACCTGGCCTCAACTTGGAAAACCAAGTGTGCCACTGGAAATATGAGATGAAATTGCTTGAAAACGATATAAAGAACGCCGGAATCGGAGTTACGGTTTGGAAATGGCAAGCAATTCAAATATGACACCGGTCTGCGATTTACAGCAAGTAGCCATCTAAATGCAACAAGATGAACATGCTACAGCACCCAAACATGGCATCAAAATACATGGCAGGGATTCATTCAAGATGCTTAACAAAAGTCTAGCACTGAGCTACGGCCAATTCATCCATTAACAGGTTCAAACAAGCATGGCAAAAATGCATATGGTGAACAGATTTCAGACTTACTGAAATTAACACTTGTCTGTAATCTCAGATCAGATAGCACTCTTCGGAGCAACAAAACTACATGCTACAGGACCTGAACATGGCAAAGTAAAGCATGGCATGGAGCTACTCAAAGAGCTTAACAAAAGTCCCTTAGTGACCTTGAGCCAAAAGGGATCATAAAATACATTTGCAAGCATGTGAACATGGCAAAAGCATAATCAGTTTTCAGACTTAGTGAAAACTGGCACATGCTGAAAACAGATATCAAGTAGGCATGTTTACGAGCTCGATGCACTCACTACGGAGCAAGTCATGATAATCTAAGTATACACCCATCAAGAATACACAAAATTCAAGCTAGAAATAGCAAGAACAATAACATAGCATGCACGGATCAACTACAACATCATCGGCAAAATCGCTAACAAGTAGACAATCTGCCCAGATTCACGAAGTAGCAAAAGTAGAGCTCGATTGACTCAAGCTAGGGTGCTCCATAATTGCAAACAAAGACATGGATGGATAGAGCACTACAAGATTAACAAAACATCCTTACTGATCATCCTCAAAAGAGGCACGGATCACTAGGAAACAACATGAACATGTGGCCATATGAGATAAACAGCTCAAGGACTTAGTGAGAATGCTAAGTCCCTGAAATCAGCATTACCAAGTGCCTCACTTTGCAAGCTTGTGCTAGACACCACACACATCACAAAAATACATGGGTTGCACCTCTGGAAAGATGGCAAAACCCTTAACAAAACATATGTAGAGCTCATGGGCATAACATGCACACAATAATCATGGCAAAAATGACAAATATCTAAATGGAGTAGCAGGTCTGACAATTATCTCAAGTAGCCCTCTTCTAACAGCATTTTGGGCATCAAGATGGACTCAAATGAAAATTATGCAATGGAATGAAATGATGTACTCTCTGAGGCGAACATTTTGATATGCTATATGCCCAAAATGGAGTTACGGATGCAAAGTTATAGCATGATGAAGATGGGCACATGAACTAGGGTTTCGGGAAAAAAAGTCAACCCGAACGAGATCTCAGATCCAGATCCACTGTTCAAGCATGGATAACGAGGATCGCTGGCCGGAGCTTCGAGGTCGCCGGAGTTCGTCGGGGAGGCGTGGGACTTGCCGCGGAGGACGCCGGCGTGGAGGAAGAGGCGCGGAGCCGGAGCCGCGGCGGTGGTGGCCGGAGATGGAGGCGCGGCCGGTGAGGATGACCGCGGTGGCTGGAGGGGTGGCGTACGGTGGCGGCGCGGTGGCGTCCGGCCACCGGAGATGGCGAAAGAGGCGGCGGGCGCGCGGGTGCACGGTGCGGGCGGCGGCGCTGGCCAGATGGGCCTGGGGGGCGGATGCGGGCTCCCCGCGGGCCGCGGTGGAGGCGCGCGGTGGCGATGTGGGCGCGGGGCGCGGACCAACGGCGTGGCGACACGTGGCGGCGGGGTGGAGATTCGGACGTGTCCGTCGGTGGCGCTGTGTCCGGTGGCGCGCGATGATGATTTGCATCTAGGTTTTTATCCGGGGGGAGGAGAAGGAGATTCTCGGGGGAGGTCTTTAAATAGGCATAGAGGGAGCTAGGAGAGTCCAAATGAGGTGCGGTTTTCGGCCACGCGATCGTGATCGAACGCTATAGATTATGGAGAGGATTTTTGTGGGTTTTGGGCCAAATTGGAAGGGTGTTGGGATGCAACACACACGAGGCCTTTTCGGTCCCTCGGTTAACCGTTGGAGTATCAAACGAAGTCCAAATGGTACAAAACATGACAGGCGGTCTACCGGTAGTAAACCAAGGCCGCTTGGAAAGTCTCGGTCCAATCCGGAAATGTTTAATAACACATGAAAGAAAGGTAGAAAAGACCACCGGAGGAGAACGAAGCGCCGGAATGCAAAACGGACAACGGGGAAAATGCTCGGGTGCATGAGATGAACATGTATGGAAATGCAATGCACATGATTACATGATATGAGATGCATGACAATGACAACAACACACGGATACCAAGACCCGAACTCGAGAAAATAAAATAACTTAACGCCAGAAACGGCAAAAGTTGGAGTACATATTGGGAAAGTCATATCCGGGGTGTTACAACACTCCACCACTACGAAAGGATCTCGTCCCGATATCTAGGACTGAAAGAACGTCGGGTATTCAGAACGGAGGTGATCCTCGCGTTCCCTGGTAGCTTCACGGTCCAAATGGTGTGACCACTTGACTTTGAGGAATTTGATTGACTTGTTGCGAGTCTTGCATTCAGTCTCTTCGAGAATAGCAACGAGGTGCTCATGATAGGAGAGATCTTCTTGGAGCTCAATGTCCTCGAAGTTGACGGTGCGGTTAGGAGTCTTGATGCACTTTCCGAGCTGAGAGACATGGAACACATCATGAACATTTGCAAAGTTTGAAGGAAGCTCGAGTTGATAGGCGAGGTCACCTCTCTTGCTGACAATCTTGAAAGGTCCCACGTATCTGGGGGCAAGCTTCCCTTTGATACCGAAGTGACGAGTACCTTTCATAGGAGAGACACGAAGGTATACATGATCTCCAATCTCGAAAGCCAAATCACGGTGCTTACTGTCATAGTAGCTCTTCTGGCGGGATTGGGCTGCTTTGAGGTTATCTCGAATGACTTTGCACATTTCCTCTGCCTCTGTGATTAAGTCATTACCAAAAAGCTGACGTTCACCAGTTCCAGACCAGTTGAGAGGGGTACGGCACTTCCTGCAATATAGAATTTCAAATGGGGCCTTGCCCGAACTTGCTTGAAAACTGTTGTTGTAGGAGAATTCAGCATAAGGAAGACAATCCTCCCACTTCATGCCGAAGGAGATCACACAAGCCCTGAGCATATCTTCAAGAATCTGGTTGAGACGCTCGACTTGACCGCTAGTTTGAGGATGGAAACTTTGCTGAAGCGGATGTTGGTGCCCATGGCCTTCTGAAAAGGATCCCAAAACTTGGAGGTAAAGATGCTGCCACGGTCTGAAGAGATCACTTGTGGAATACCGTGCAGAGAGACAATCCGAGAGGTATAGAGTTCCGCCAATTGAGCTGCAGTGATCGACTCTTTGATAGGCAGAAAGTGAGCCACTTTGGTGAGTTTGTCGATGACAACGAATATAGCATCATTGCCACGCTTGGACTTTGGAAACCCAGTCATGAAGTCCATTTCAATGTGGTCAAACTTCCATTCTGGAATGGCAAGAGGTTGGAGGAGACCAGCTGGCCTTTGGTGTTCTGCCTTCACTCTTCTGCAGACATCACACTCATTCACGAACTGAGCAATCTCGCGCTTCATTCGAGTCCACCAATAAGCCTGCTTGAGGTCCTGATACATCTTCGTGCTCCCAGGGTGGATGGAGAGGAGAGAATTGTGAGCCTTGTTCATGATCACTTTACGGAGGTCACCTTTGGGCACAACAATACGATCCTCGAAGAAGAGAGTATCCTTGTCATCAAGGCGGTAGCACTTGTACTTGGGTTGACTCTTGACAATCCCAATCTTCACCTTTTTCACCATAGCATCAAGAAGCTGGGCTTGGCGAATCTGGTCTTCTAAGGTAGGAGAGACTTGAAGGTTGGCGAGGAAACCTTGAGGAACAACTTGCAGATTAAGTTTGCGAAAAGCTTCACAAAGCTCGGGTTGATAAGGCTTGAGAATCAGAATGTTGCAATAAGCCTTCCTGCTCAATGCGTCAGCAATCACATTGGCCTTGCCAGGAGTATACTCGATACTCGGATTATGCTCTTGAATCATTTCGACCCATCGAGTTTGCCTGAGGTTGAGATTAGGCTGAGTGAAGATGTACTTGAGACTCTTGTGATCAGTGAAAATGTCCACTTTTCTTCCCAATAAGAGATGTCTCCAAGTCAAAAGAGCATGCACAACTGCCGCCAACTCGAGATCATGAGTGGGGTAGTTCTTCTCATTGGGATTCAACTGGCGAGAGGTATAAGCAACAACTTTCTTCTCTTGCATCAACACTGCGCCAAGACCTTGGAGAGAGGCATCAAAAAAGACCTCGTACGGCTTGGATTCATCAGGCAGAGTCAGAACTGGAGCAGTGATCAATTTCTCTTTCAAAGTGTTGAAAGCAATGTCACACTCCGGAGACCAAACGTACTTGACGTGCTTCTGGAGAAGATTTGAGAGAGGCTTTGCGATCTTAGAAAAGTTTTCAACGAATCTTCGACAGTAGCTTGCGAGACCGAGGAAGCTACGGAGTTGCTTCACGTTCTGAGGAGGTTCCCAATTCACAATTGCAGACACCTTCTCAGGATTCACGGCAATGCCCTTGGCAGAGATGATATGACCAAGATAAAGAACCTCATCGAGCCAAAATTCGCACTTGGAGAACTTGGCGTAAAACTGGTGTTCCCTCAGCTTATCGAGCACCAAACGCAAGTGCTTGGCATGATCTTCCTTGTTCTTTGGGAAAACCAGAATGTCGTCGAGATAGACCAAAACGAAGTCATTGGTGTAGGCGTTGAAGATGAAGTTCATCATGCGAGAGAAAGTCGGAGGAGCGTTGACGAGGCCAAAAGACATGACCATGTATTCATATGAACCATAGCTTATCCTAAAAGCCGTCTTAGGAATATCTTGCTCACGTATTCGAATCTGATGATAACCCATACGGAGATCAAGCTTGGAGAATACTTGGGCACCTTTGAGTTGTTCGAACAGCTCATTGATGTTGGGAAGTGGGTATTTGTTCTTGATGGTCTTCTTGTTCAATGGATGGTAATCAATACAAAGTCGGTCAGTTCCATCCTTCTTCTTCACAAAAAGAACACCACAACCCCATGGAGAAGAACTAGGCCGGATGAGACCCATTCTCTCATGAATATCGAGTTGCTTCTTCAGCTCCTTCAACTCTTTAGGTCCGAGCTTGTAAGGACGCTTGCACACAGGTTCCGTACCAGGCTCAAGATCAATAACGAATTCAACTGGCCGGTGCGGAGGCATTCCTGGAAGCTCTTCTGGAAAGACGTCTTGATATTCGCAAACAACTCGAATTTGAGAGATGGCATCCAGTTCACCCCTCTCATTGAGAGAAAACAGACGGATAGTATCATCACGAGCGGCAAAGACAATTACGTCCTCAGACGAATGAGTCAATTGAATCTGCCTGGCTGCACAATCAAGCTGAGCCTTGTGCTTAGAAAGCCAATCCATCCCGAGAATAAGATCAATATCCGAGTTACCAAGAACCACCGGAGAAGAGAGAAACTTGTAGTCGCCCAACGTGATAGTAGCATCCGGTGCCATAGCGCTTGCATTCATGAATTTACCCGGAGAAACAACAGATAACTGTCTAGGCAAATCTTGTAAAGGCAACTCATGCTTAGAAACAAATGGCCTCGAGATGAAACAATGTGATGCACCCGTGTCAAAAAGAACTTTTGCAGGAATATCATTAACAGGAAGGTTACCCATGATGACATCTGATGAGTCCTCTGCCTGAGCTGCATTCATCAAGTTGACCTTGGCGGACTTGGGGTTATGCTTGACCACAGTTGTACTTGCCGATCTGACAGGAGGAGGAGGAGGAAGATGCCTCTGGTTGAAACACTTGTTGGCATAGTGACCCTTCTGTTGGCACTTATTGCACATGACCTCTGAAAGCGGACAGTGATACGGAGCACTCGATCTTGGAGCTTGAGACGGTGTCTTGTTCTGAAAGCCAGGGTTGGGTGGGTGGGAAGATCCACTGCCACCTTTGCTCTTCTGCTGATACAGCTGACGAAACGGAGGAGGAGGAAGCCAATACTTCTGCTGCTTGGCCACTTGAGTAGAGGAAGAAGGAGTAGCATCTCTGACTCGCTTCTTGGAAGCATCACACCTCAATTGAGTAGCCTCTTGCTTCAATGCCATGTTGTAGAACTCATCGTATCTCAAGGGCTCAAAGAGAACAAGAGCTAGCTGAATTTCTTCCCTGAGACCACCCCTGAACTGGTATATCATGCTCTTCTCATCAGGCACGTCCTGCTTGGCAAAACGGGCGAGCTTCTGGAACAACTTGTTGTAGTCATAGATAGAAAAATAGCCTTGCTTCAGGTTGCGGAATTCCTCACGCTTGCTTTCAACCACCCTCTGAGGGATATGGTGAGCTCTGAAATCGTGACGGAATTCATCCCAAGTAATTACACGTCCACCTCTGGAATCCTTGTACTGCTGGAACCATTCTGCAGCTTGATCTTTGAGTTGGAAGGAAGCGAACTTGACAAAGTCCTCAGGCCTGACGTTACTGCACTCGAAATGCTTGCACAGATCCACGAGCCAATCGTCAGCATCGGTTGCCTCAACACAATTGCTGAAAGTCTTTGGCCCGTTAGCAAGGAACTGGTTGAGTGTAGCAAAGTGATTCAGATTGTTGCCTTGGTTCCCTTGGTTGCCTTGATTGCGCTCTTGAAGAATTTGCATGATCAACTGTGTGTTTGCATTGGTTGCGGCCATCACAGCTTGCCATGCCTCCGAAGGAGGTGGAGGTGGTGGCGGATCAGGATTCGGAGTCGTGCGCGTTGGAGGAGCCATCCTGAAGAGGTTGACATCCATTAGCACATTGATAGAAAAATGAAGCTGAATCCAACGGAAAGAAAATTGCAACATATAGTCTTCACATCCGAACAAAATGAATGAATGCATTCCTCTTGAAATGGTCACATATCCATAAATTGAGAAGCCACGTAGAATTTAGGTAGAGAAATAAATCAACAAGGTACGGATCAAGAACGAATAATCGGTAAGAAATCCCAATCTCAAACCAATATCCGTGGAAGAAGAACTAGAGCTACAAGAATTCCCACCTATGAAACTCCCGAACCTTTCCAGTTATGCAATCAGGTGTTGGGGATACAGGGGAAGCATAATATCTCACCCAAATCTAGCAAATCCTACATCCAGCTGTATCCATCCTTCAACACATAAGCGAGAAAGACTTCGGAAACCATCTACCTCAACCTTTGAAAAGCATCCGTTATACAAGTTATGGCGATACTCCCGAACTCCCGCCCCAGTACTGGGTGGCGTCGAGGTTATCTCACCAACGAACTGCATAAAAGAGATTTTTGATGTCGGCGTACTAAACTCAAGTATTCCAGAACTGCAACGATAAAATTATGATGACAACACCTCAGAGCTCAAATCCCCGGGACACTTCCACAAAACCCCTGACAGGAGGCACCAAGACAATGTTCTCGTCATAAAACCATCGGAACGACTCCAAGATACCCGCGTGATCCTAAATTTTTTTTAGTGAAATTTGAGAAGAGAAAAGTCAAAACTCTACGTCGGGATGCCTTACCAGAGCGATGAGGAGACTGGGAAGTAAAAAAGAATTCCTAAACTCTCCGATATATAATTCCCAAATGACTCAAAACATTTTTCTAGACACAACTCGGCCGCTAATAACGATCAAGCAATGGGGCTCCTAAGGTCGGGGAAGGCTCTGATTACCAACTTGTAACACCCTCAATGCGACTATATCTCCCACGTGTCGAGGCACGACTTAGAGGCATAATCGCATTGAAGGCATATGTCGCAAGTTAGGCAATCTTCACAACATCCCATGTAATATAGATAATAAAAGGGGAGATAACATAGTTGGCTTACACTCGCCACGTCAATCAAGTACATAAATAACATTACATCATCCAAACACTCATGGCCCGACTACGGCGCCAAAATAAAAGATAACCCAACATGCGACACGGTCCCGATCACCCCAAGCTGGGCACCACTACTGATCATCAGGAAAGGAAACATAGTATCATTGAGAGTCCTCGTCGAACTCCCACTTGAGCTCGAGCGCATCACCTGGAGCGGAATCATCAGGCCCTGCATCTGGTGTAATAGTAATCTGTGAGCCACAGGGACTCAGCAATCTCGCACCCTCGCGATCAAGACTATTTAAGCTTATAGGTAAGGCAAGGTAAAAATATATGTGGAGCTGCAGCAAGCGACTAGCATATATGGTGGCTATCCTATTCGCAAAAGAGAGCCGGAAGAGGAGGCAAAGCGTGAGCGAGTAATCTAGAGAACATCCTGCGCAAGCATTACTCCAACATCGTCTCCACTTCCCGGACTCCACCGAGAAGAGGCCATCACGGTAACTCACACGGTTGATTCATTTTAATTAAGTTAAGGTTCAAGTTATCTACAACCGGACATTAACAAATTCCCATCTGCCCATAACCGCGGGCACGGCTTTCGAAAGTTCAAATCCCTGCAGGGGAGTCCCAACTTAGCCCATGACAAGCTCTCATGGTCAACGAAGGAATAGACCTCCTCCCGAGACGTTCCGATCAGACTCGGTATCTCGGTTCTTCAAGACACTTCGACGGGTTAAAACAAGACCAGCAACACCGCCCGAATGTGCCGACAAATCCCAATAGGAGCTGCACATATCTCGTTCTCAGGGCACACTCAGATGAGCTAGACGTCGGGTAGGCCAGCCCAGAGTTGCCCCTGGTAGCCCCGGACATCGCTCGGTTGGACCAACACTCAAAGGAGCACTGGCCCGGGGGGGTTTAAATAAGATGACCCTCGGGCTCCGGAAACCCAAGGGAAAAAGAGGCTAGGTGGCAAATGGTAAAACCAAGGTTGGGCATTGCTGGAAAAGCTTTAATCAAGGCGAACTATCAAGGGGTTCCCATTATAACCCAACCGCGTAAGGAACGCAAAATCCGGGAACATAACATCGATATGACGGAAACTAGGGCGGCAAGAGTGGAACAAAACACTAGGCGAGAGGCCGAGCCTTCCACCCTTTACCAAGTATATAGATGCATTAAGATAACATGGCAATATAATGATATCCGAACAAGTAAATAATGTTCCAATAAGGAACGGCCTCCAATCTTCACCTGCAACTAGCAACGCTATAAGAGGGGCTGAGCAAAGCGGTAACATAGCCAATCAACGGTTTGCTAGGACATGGTGGGTTAGAGGTTTGACATGGCAATTTGGGAGGCTTGAAAGCAAATGGTAGGCATCGTGGCATTGGCATAGCAAAAGAGCGAGAAATCTAGCATAGCAAAGATAGTAGTGATTTCGAGGGTATGATCATCTTGCCTGCAAAGTTGTCAGAGTTGACTGGATCCTCGAAAGAAAACTCAACGGGCTCCTCGTTAGCGTACTCGTCTCCCGGCTCTACCCAAACAAGACAAACAAGCAACAAGGACACAATCAACCACGTGCAAGGCTCAAACAATATGATGCAAAGATGATATGCTATGCGGGATGCGATGCGGGATGCATATGCAAGATGTGACAGGAAATGCAAGAACCTGGCCTCAACTTGGAAAACCAAGTGTGCCACTAGAAATATGAGATGAAATTGCTTGAAAACGATATAAAGAACACCGGAATCGGAGTTACGGTTTGGAAATGGCAAGCAATTCAAATATGACACCGGTCTACGATTGACAACAAGTAGCCATCTAAATGCAACAAGATGAACATGTTACAGCACCCAAACATGGCATCAAAATACATGGCAGGGATGCATTCAAGATGCTTAACAAAAGTCTAGCACTGAGCTACGGCCAATTCATCCATTAACAGGTTCAAACAAGCATGACAAAAATGCATATGGTGAACAGATTTCAGACTTACTGAAATTAACACTTGTCTGTAATCTCAGATCAGATAGCACTCTTCGGAGCAACAAAACTACATGCTACAGGACCTGAACATGGCAAAGTAAAGCATGGCATGGAGCTACTCAAAGAGCTTAACAAAAGTCCCTTAGTGACCTTGAGCCAAAAGGGATCATAAAATACATTTGCAAGCATGTGAACATGGCAAAAGCATAATCAGTTTTCAGACTTAGTGAAAACTGGCACATGCTGAAAACAGATATCAAGTAGGCATGTTTACGAGCTCGATGCAATCACTACGGAGCAAGTCATGATAATCTAAGTATACACCCATCAAGAATACACAAAATTCAAGCTAGAAATAGCAAGAACAATAACATAGCATGCACGGATCAACTACAACATCATCGGCAAAATCACTAACAAGTAGACAATCTGCCCAGATTCACGAAGTAGCAAAAGTAGAGCTCGATTGACTCAAGCTAGGGTGCTCCATAATTGCAAACAAAGACATGGATGGATAGAGCACCACAAGATTAACAAAACATCCTTACTGATCATCCTCAAAAGAGGCACGGATCACTAGGAAACAACATGAACATGTGGCCATATGAGATAAACAGCTCAAGGACTTAGTGAGAATGCTAAGTCCCTGAAATCAGCATTACCAAGTGCCTCACTTTGCAAGCTTGTGCTAGACACCACACACATCACAAAAATACATGGGTTGCACCTCTGGAAAGATGGCAAAACCCTTAACAAAACATATGTAGAGCTCATGGGCATAACATGCACACAATAATCATGGCAAAAATGACAAATATCTAAATGGAGTAGCAGGTCTGACAATTATCTCAAGTAGCCCTCTTCTAACAGCATTTCGGGCATCAAGATGAACTCAAATGAAAATGATGCAATGGAATGAAATGATGTACTCTCTGAGACGAACATTTTCATATGCTATATGCCCAAAACGGAGTTACGGATGCAAAGTTATAGCATGATGAAGATGGGCACATGAACTAGGGTTTCGGGCAAAAAGTCAACCCGAACGAGATCTCAGATCCAGATCCACTGTTCAAGCACGGATAACGAGGATCGCCGGCCGGAGCTTCGGGGTCGCCGGAGTTCGTCGGGGAGGCGTGGGACATGCCGCGGAGGACGCCGGCGTGGAGGAAGAGGCGCGGAGCCGGAGCCGCGGCGGTGGTGGCCGGAGATGGAGGCGCGGCCGGCGAGGATGACCGCGGTGGCTGGAGGGGTGGCGTCCAGTGGCGGCGCGGTGGCATCCGGCCACCGGAGACGGCGAAGGAGGCGGCGGGCGCGCGGGTGCGCGGTGCGGGCGGCGGCGCTGGCCAGATGGGCCGGGGGGGCCGGATGCGGGCTCCCCGCGGGCCGCGGTGGAAGCGCGCAGTGGCGATGTGGGCGCGGGGCGCGGACCAACAGCGTGGCGACACGTGGCGACGGGGTGGAAATTTGGACGTGTCCGTCGGTGGCGCTGTGTCCGGCAGCGCGCGATGATGATTTGGATTTAGGTTTTTATCTCAGGGAAGGAGAAGGAGATTCTCGGGGGAGGTCTTTAAATAGGCATAGAGGGAGCTAGGAGAGTCCAAATGAGGTGCGGTTTTCGGCCACGCGATCATGATCGAACGCTCTAGATGATGGAGAGGATTTTTGTGGGTTTTGGGCCAAATTGAAAGGGTGTTGGGCTGCAACACACACGAGGCCTTTTCGGTCCCTCGGTTAACCGTTGGAGTATCAAACGAAGTCCAAATGGTACGAAACTTGACAGGCGGTCTACCGGTAGTAAACCAAGGCTGCTTGGGAAGTCTTGGTCCAATCCGGAAATGTTTAATCCCCACACACGAAAGAAAGGTAGAAAAGACCACCGGAGGAGAACGAAGCGCCGGAATGCAAAACGGATAACGGGGAAAATGCTCGGATGCATGAGATGAACACGTATGGAAATGCAATGCACATGATTACATGATATGAGATGCATGACAATGACAACAACACACAGATACAAAGACCCGAACCCGAGAAAATAAAATAACTTAACGCCGGAAATGGCAAAAGTTGGAGTACATATTAGGAAAGTCATATCCGGGGTGTTACAGTCTGCCCAGGCCGTCGGCCAATAAAAGCCTGTCCGGAAGGCCTTGCTTACAAGGGACCGAGCTGCAGCGTGATGACCGCCGAGTCCGGCATGAATTTCAGGGAGGAGGTTCCGCCCTTCCTCTTCGGTCATGCACCTTTGAAGGACTCTGGTAGTGCTTTTCTTATAAAGCTCTCCCTCATGGACTTTATAGGCTTTGGATCGCCGCACTATGCAGCGTGCCTCATTTTGGTCCTCGGGGAGTTCCTTCCTGGTAAGGTAGGCGAGGAATGGTTCTGTCCACGGGGCGATGACGGCCATTATTACGTGGGCTGAAGGTGTTATTTCATTGGCAGAGCCTCCAATTATGTCAGAGTGTTCGGTGTCGGACAGTGCGGTTGGGTCTGGGCTGTTATTGCCAGGTTCCCCTTCCCATACTACGGACGGTTTGAACAGCCTTTCCAAGAAGATGTTGGGGGGGACTACATCGCGTTTTGCGCCGATGCGTGCCAGGACATCTGCCGCCTGATTATTTTCCCGGGCTATATGGTGAAATTCGAGCCCTTCGAACCGAGCTGGCATTTTTAGGACGGCGTTGCGATAAGCTGCCATTTTTGGATCCTTGGCATCAAAGTCTCCATTTATTTGGGATATTGCGAGGTTCGAGTCCCCGCGCACCTCTAGGCGTTGAATTCCCATGGATACTGCCATCCAGAGACCATGTAAAAGGGCCTCATATTCGGCTGCGTTGTTGGAGTCTGTGTACATTATCTGGAGTACGTATTGAACTGTGTCTCCTGTTGGGGACGTCAAAACGATGCCAGCCCCTAGACCGGCCAACATTTTGGAGCCGTCGAAGTGCATGACCCAGTTTGAATATGTGTCGTACTCATTAGGGAGTTCGGCCTCCGTCCATTCTGCGACGAAGTCAGCCAAGACTTGCGACTTGATAGCTCGTCGTGGCTTGTAAGTTATGTCGAACGGGAGGAGCTCAATGGCCCATTTTGCAATCCGGCCTGTCGCGTCGCGGTTGTTTATAATATCGTTAAGTGGCACTTCCGAGGCTACTGTTATTGAACACTCTTGAAAGTAGTGTCGCAGCTTCCGGGATGCCATAAATACCGCGTACGCAATCTTTTGATAATGCGGGTATCGTGACTTGCACGGAGTAAGGACAGTGGACACATAGTAGACCGGCTTTTGAAGGAGGAATTTGTGTCCGTCCGTTTCTCGTTCGACGACGAGCACTGCGCTTACGACCTGATGGGTTGCTGCAATGTATAATAGCATTGGTTCGCCAATGTTTGGCGCGGCCAGGACTGGGTTTGTTGCCAAGATGGCTTTTATTTCGTTGAGTCCGGCCGTGGCTGCATCCGTCCACTCGAAGTGTTCGGTGCGCCGAAGAAGGCGGTAAAGGGGTAGGGCCCTTTCTCCTAAGCGGGAGATAAAGCGGCTTAGAGCCGCCACGCATCCGGTTAATTTTTGTATTTGTTTGAGGTCCTTCGGGATATCCAATTGTGACAGAGCTCGGATCTTGGCTGGATTTGCTTCAATTCCTCTACTGGATACAATGAAGCCCAAGAGCTTTCCAGCTGGAACACCGAAAACGCATTTTTCCGGGTTGAGCTTGATGTCGTATGTTCGGAGGTTACTGAATGTTAGCCTCAAGTCGTCTACTAGAGATTCGACATGTCTTGTTTTAACGACCACATCATCTACGTATGCCTCCGCTGTTTTGCCGATCTGATTTGCCAGACATGTCTGAATCATGCGCTGATATGTTGCGCCGGCATTTTTGAGCCCGAAGGGCATTGTGTTGAAGCAGAATGGGTCGTATGGTGTGATGAATGTTGTTGCGGCTTGGTCTGACTCTGCCATCTTTATTTGATGGTAGCCGGAGTATGCGTCGAGGAAACACAACGAATCGTGTCCTGCGGTAGCGTCGATAATTTGATCGATGCGGGGGAGAGGGAAGGGATCCTTTGGGCAAGCCTTGTTAAGGCCTTTAAAATCAACACACAGGCGCTAGGATTTGTCCTTCTTTGGTACCATCACTAGGTTTGCTAGCCAGTCCGGGTGTTTTATATCTTTGATGAATCCGGCCTCCAATAGCTTGGCTAGTTCCTCTCCCATGGTCTGTCTCTTAGGTTCGGAAAAACGCCGAAGAGCCTGTTTGACTGGCTTGAATCCTTTTAGGATATTTAAGCTGTGTTCGGCCAGCCTGCGTGGGATTCCTGGCATGTCTAAAGGGTGCCAGGCGAAAATGTCCCAGTTCTCTCGTAGGGACTCTCGCAGTGCGGCGTCTACATCAGGGTTTAACTGTGCCCCAATGGAAGCTGTTTTATTGGGGTCCGTTGGATGGACCTGGAATTTGACTATTTCGTCCGCCGATTTAAAGGAGGTGGACTTGGATCTTTTGTCGACTATCACATCGTCCCTATTCACCATGGAGGGTAGCGCAGTCAGTTCCTCAGCCGCTAGGGCTTCGGATAGCGCCTCGAGGGCCAGTGCGGCTGTCTTATTTTCGGCGCGGAGTGATATGCCCGGATCACTAGCGAGAGTGATGATTCCGTTAGGCCCGGACATCTTGAGCTTCATGTACCCGTAATGGCGTATTGCTTGCAAGATTGTAAACACTTCCCGCCCGAGCAGAGCGTGATATCCGCTACTGAACGGGGCCACTTGGAACGTGACCTCTTCAGACCTGTAATTATCCGGTGTGCCGAACACCACATCTAGTGTGATTTTTCCTGTACAGCGCGCTTCCCGACTGGGGATTATTCCTCTAAAGGTTGTGCTGCTTCGCTCAATGCGGTTCCAGTCTATTTCCATTTTTTGAAGGGTTTCCTCATAAATGAGGTTCAATCCACTGCCGCCATCCATGAGTACCTTGGTAAGACGAAAGCCGTCCACTATTGGACTGGGGACCAATGCGGCTGGTGCTCGGGCTGTTCGGAATTTAGGTTCATCACTGGCGTTAAAAGTAATAGCCGTGTCACTCCATGGGTTTATTGTTGCTACTTGGTAGACTTCGGCAAGGCTGCGGAGTGTTCTTTTTCGCATATTATTTGATGCGAAAGTCTCGAAGACTGTTAATACCGTACTGGTGTCTCTGGGGTGGCTTTCTGTGGCTTCTGGAATTAGAAGATCTTCGCCAATTTTTGCCACCTGCCGGAGTATCCAACATGCTCTAAGGCTATGAGTTGGTGTGGCGCCCTCTGCACTGTGAATTTTACAGGGTCCATTAAGCCATCCTTCCAGCACGGTTCCATGCCCTATAGAGGGCTTTTGCTTTTTGGTATTGAACCCGGGTGTCTGGCGATGATGCACCCTTTTATTTTGGACTGGGTTTGTATTCAAGGCCTGATTATCCCAAAATTTTATTTCGGTTTTCCAGGCGCTTTCCATCACACGGTACTTTCGTACTATGGACGCCAAGTTAGCGAAGCGTGTAATATCACAGCGACTTATGGCCTTGAGGATTCCCTTGTCCATGCAATTATTGCAGAAGAATGAAATTGCGTCTTCCTTGCGGCAGTCCTTTATCCTGTTCATAACCAGGAGGAATCTGGCCCAGTAATGATGTACTGTTTCTTCAGGCTCTTGCCTAATTTGGGATATATCGCTTATGTACGGGTGGGTGGGTGGAAGCAAATCCAAAACCTCACCCAATCTGAGACCCAGGGGCCAAGGAGTTTCCGAACTCGGAAGTTTGGATTCTTGGATGCTGTCCAATGAATCTAGCCCGTCGCCTGACTTTAACTTCAGGTCTTGTGATGAGGACATGACTACCTTGGATATGACCAAAAATATTGCATATATGCATATTTGTCAGGTGATTTCTAGTGCAAACTATTCAATAATCTATTTGTGTTATCCAGAACAAAAATACTTCACACACTTTTGTGTTTTGTCTAATTGCAGGTGTATGGGACATTTGTACAATCCACATATGAAGATAAGGAAGAAAGAGATGTTTATTCGCTGTCCAAAAAGTTCTCTCATGTCACTTTTGGCCCAAGAGAAGATAGAGTCCAAGTCTCTCACGTTCTGGATTCAGATTCGGACTGCACAGACACACCTGACTCAAAACGCACACAAGTTTTTCATACGGACTCCGAATTGGGTGATTTTTTTTTGTTGGAAACTAGATTTCATGCACTTTCCAACCCAATTGGAATCACCTTCAAATTCGTCCGGAGTGTTGAGTTGTGGACGAAACAATCTGATGCTGCAGCAGAATCCGAGTCAAACTACAAGTCCAAAGGTGTTACATCACCTCCACTTGGGCCCATTGGCCTTGTACGACCTAGATTTAGTTTTAGGCTGCCTTGGGACGTCCTCCCACCTCCTTGGCTGCCACCCCTTGCTCCTATATAAGTAGATCCATCTAGTAGCTTTTCCTTGGGATTTGTTTAGTTAAAAGTTAGCCATTGCAACTTCGTGTACTTCGTTTGTGTCCAACGACCAGACAAAGACCGCTTCTGGATCCCCACCATTATCAATACCTCATATATATTTGCAATATTCAGATTGCTTTATCATATTCTTGCTCGTTCTTCGATTGCTTGCAGGAATAGACCTTCGTGGTCAGGCTGACCGTGCTTCCGGCATCGTCAGTAACCTCAGGAGATTGGTTTAGCGATTGCTAAGGCGCAACGTCGTGCACGTTTGTAGTCGGATCGTCAAAGTCATCTCCACCAAATCGATAGTTATCATATCATCGAAAGATCGGGACCCCCGCCTCTATCAAGTGGTATCAGTTTTCAGGTTGCTCGGTGAGAATTTCCAGTTTTCCTAGATTAGATTTACTTTCTTACCTATTGTCCAAGAAAAAGCCACAAAAAAGAGTTAGATCTATTCATCCTTGGTCCAAGCCAGTCTGAGCCTTTGCAATTTTCTTTTCATTGATTGCATAGTTGAATTATCGATTGCATCGTTGTGTCGAGTTGCTGGTCTTAGTGTCTAGTTCGTTTAGAGTTTCGAGTTCTGTTCACATTAGTCACGCCACCGCTGCATCATTATCTCTTCCGCTGTCCACCACCCATCCATCAATTTCCACCACGTGCTACCCACCATTCATTGTCATAATAATAGTTGAGATCGTTCACATCTTCACTTGATCCAATCTGCATCTTATCTAGTTTGTTTTGGAAAGAGGGAGAAAAAAAGAGAGAAAAAAACGAGAGAGAAAAAAGGAAAAAAAAGTCAGAGAAAAAAAAAGAGAGAAAGAAAAAAAAGTGTGAGGAAAAAAAAGAGAGAAGAAAAAAAAACAAAAAAATCGGCACAAACTTTTTCAGAGGAAATTTGGAGATAAAGTTGTTGATATATCCTGCTTGGCTGTTGTTTCACCTCATTATCTTCACTGCTGTTGTGATCTTCACTTATATCTTGCTGTCAAGAGCTACTTAGTATCCTTCATTGATGCTAGTTGTGCTACGCCGTGACCTCATTAGTGTTCTAGGCTCGCGTCTCTAGTCCGGTCTAGCCTAGGACCAGCACAGTACCGTCGTTGAGCGTTTATTCAACATTGCATCTTTGAATTGATTATTGCTAATCTTTTGCTACCATATATAGCCAACCCAGCTCCACATATTTCTACACCGTGTATACGTACGCTCCCCTGGCAATCACTTTACTCAATATTCGGAGTTACTTGACACCGCTGGTTGCCGATCACCGCCTGCTGCATGGTAAGAACTTGTAAGACATTGATATTTGCTTTACTGTGAGCGTTTTACCACCACATCCTAGTAGTTATAGGAACATTATTTTTGGGTTTTGTTTCTTGTTCTACTAATCATGACAGGATCCAGAGTCAATTCATGGGCTTTGTCGATCGCGGGAGACGTGCCACCACCTTTGCAAATACCACAACCGTCACGAGAGGTGCACAAACATCCAAATGCACATGATCGGGTTAATGTATCTATACCACCATTTAATGGCCGTTTTAAACCTGCTTTATATATTAAATGGGAGTTCGACATAAAAAATATATTTGCTTCCCATAATTTCAATGAACATAAAAAGGTTAAGGTTGCGGTTGGTTCTTTCACTGGTTATGCTTTGGTTTGGTGGAGTGAATATTGTCGGTTACACCCTGATTATTTACCTACTACTTGGGATGATTTGAAACTTGCCATGCGACATACTTTCGTCCCTGCTTATTATACTCGTGACATGATTAAGAAGTTGCAACACTTAAAACAAGGTAGTGAAACTGTAACAAAATATTATGATGATTTACAAACTACCTTGTTGCATTCCTCTTTAGAAGAAAGTGAAGATGATTTTATGGATAGATTTTGGGGAGGATTAAACCATGATATTCAAGAGATACTAATTCATGAAGAGTGTTATCCTATGGACCATTTGTTTCATCTTGCTTGCAAAGCTGAACAGGAAATAAAACGACGTGTTGGCCACGAGGAGAACAAGCGCGCGATGCACATTCCAAGAGTTGATATGATTGTTCCTTCAACTACTAAGCATACTATGACAACCACATCCGTTGTTGTCAGGACTACATCACCTCCACCATGTGACACATCGCCCCCGAGAGTAGCTACATCATCTGAGTTGATCATAAGAGGTAATGACAAAGGTACTGATCTTCCATCTCTACATGAGAATGATGAATGCCTTGTCAATTTGAATGCACCATCTGATGAGCTACCCACTACTTTGATCACACCACCTATTTTAGAGGACTACGTTGATAATTTGACTTTGCCATGTGATCAAACAACTGAAATACCAACAATTTTGAGTGCACCCATTGAATTAACTATTGATGCAAAAGAACCAATGTTTAATCATTTTGATATGACCTCTAATCTTGGTGATGATTCTGTGTTGAATGACTTATTGCATGTTTGCTTATTTAAGCATGTTGTAGCATGTAAATTTGATGCAAGTAAGGTTTATTCACCAATGTTGGGATGGTTTAATGATGAACATTGTCAATCTTTTGAAATGAATAAGAGCTTCACTTATATGTGCAAACTGAGTTGCAATATTTTCATGCTTCTTGTGCTAATTTTTTGGCTTTAGATTTTATGAACTATGCAAGTTACTCATCTATTCATGTGTCATATATGCAAAAATCAAGGGAAGTAAAAATGGATGACATATACATATACAACATGTACACCTTGTCTCTTTTGTTAGCCACATTTCAGATTAAGCAACGCCGAGGACGGCTTTATTTTCAAGAAGGGGAGGATGATGAGGACATGACTACCTTGGATATGACCAAAAATATTGCATATATGCATATTTGTCAGGTGATTTCTAGTGCAAACTATTCAATAATCTATTTGTGTTATCCAGAACAAAAATACTTCACACACTTTTGTGTTTTGTCTAATTGCAGGTGTATGGGACATTTGTACAATCCACATATGAAGATAAGGAAGAAAGAGATGTTTATTTGCTGTCCAAAAAGTTCTCTCACGTCACTTTTGGCCCAAGAGAAGATAGAGTCCAAGTCTCTCACGTTCTGGATTCAGATTCGGACTGCACAGACACACCTGACTCAAAACGCACACAAGTTTTTCATACGGACTCCGAATTGGGTGATTTTTTTTTGTTGGAAACTAGATTTCATGCACTTTCCAACCCAATTGGAATCACCTTCAAATTCGTCCGGAGTGTTGAGTTGTGGACGAAACAATCTGATGCTGCAGCAGAATCCGAGTCAAACTACAAGTCCAAAGGTGTTACATCACCTCCACTTGGGCCCATTGGCCTTGTACGACCTAGATTTAGTTTTAGGCTGCCTTGGGACGTCCTCCCACCTCCTTGGCCGCCACCCCTTGCTCCTATATAAGTAGATCCATCTAGTAGCTTTTCCTTGGGATTTGTTTAGTTAAAAGTTAGCCATTGCAACTTCGTGTACTTCGTTTGTGTCCAACGACCAGACAAAGACCGCTTCTGGATCCCCACCATTATCAATACCTCATATATATTTGCAATATTCAGATTGCTTTATCATATTCTTGCTCGTTCTTCGATTGCTTGCAGGAATAGACCTTCGTGGTCAGGCTGACCGTGCTTCCGGCATCGTCAGTAACCTCAGGAGATTGGTTTAGCGATTGCTAAGGCGCAACGTCGTGCACGTTTGTAGTCGGATCGTCAAAGTCATCTCCACCAAATCGATAGTTACCATCTCATCGAAAGATCGGGACCCCGCCTCTATCATCTTGAGTGATGTCCTCCCCTCCGCGGGTATCCGTCTTGGAGGGATCGGGAATATGGACATAGCTAGTCCTTAAGATAGATGAAGGGTCGCCGCACTGTCCCTCTACCACGGCAACGTGATGGGTGACCTGGGGAGAGTTAATCTCTCTCAGATCGGGTTTAGGCCCAATCTGGTCGTAATCCGTAGCGACTCCCAGGGCGGCGAAGTGATCCAAGAGCTCGTTTAGGGAAGAGAGCTCCATTGGATCTAGCTGCTCGGCGAATTCCGAGCTGACGTGAAGATTGCTTTCTTGACCCGAGAGGTCATCGTTGGCGCAGCAGCCGAACGGGCGGTCATAAGGAAACCACCTAGCCTGAGAGTCTGGCCGACAGCCAAAGCTCCCTTAGCAACGGTGCCATCTTTAAAGACGGGATGAGGCATCCTTCCTGATGGCGACGGCACAGAGGAACTCTCAATGAAAGCACCAATGTCGGTGTCAAAACCAGCGGATCTCGGGTAGGGGGTCCTGAACTGTGCGTCTAGGCGGATGGTAACAGGAGGCAGGGGACACAATGTTTTACCCAGGTTCGGGCCCTCTTGATGGAGGTAAAACCCTACGTCCTGCTTGATTAATATCGATGATATGGGTAGTACAAGAGTAGCTCTACCACGAGATCAAGGAGGCTAAACCCTAGAAGCTAGCCTATGGTATGATTATTGTTTTTACGGACTAAAACCCTCCGGTTTATATAGACACCGGAGAGGGCTAGGGTTACACAGAGTCAGTTACAATGGTAGGAAATCTACATATCCGTATCGCCAAGCTTGCCTTCCACGCCAAGGAAAGTCCCTTCCGGACACGGGACGAAGTCTTCAATCTTGTATCTTCATAGTCCAGGAGTCCGGCCGAAGGTATAGTCCGGCTATCCGGACACCCCCTAATCCAGGACTCCCTCAAGTACCTATCTAACTTGTTAAACTCCTATGTTTTGAGCGAGTACCTATCTAAGTTGTTGAATTGCTGTGCTAAGTTCATTAACTATCTTAGTTGCCATACTACTATGCTATGCTAGACCTTCCCCGTGTTGCTAAAGGTTTTACTAATGTTATACTACTATGTTGTCATTTGGCTGGGAAAACGATGTTGTGCAGTTTTTTTATATGAAAAGATAAAATTGGTGGTGTGACGTCAATATGGCACGTTAGATGAAAATTAGTGGTGGCATGGGACACGTGCCACACAATCAACATCTATGTTAGTGCTGACGTGTGTTGCCAATGCCATCACTAATTTTTACCAGTGGTGCCATATTGGTGGTGTGGCGTCGCAACGCCACCAGGGTACTTTTTGGCACGTCACCACTAGGATTTCCTGCACTATTGAAAGGGGTGGAGATTTTAGGGTATTCGGTGAATCCCCCTCTTCCATCAATCCCCTTGATCCCCCAACCCCACTGGCTTCAATCCCCTATGAATAAAACTTGTGTTTGGTAAGTAGAGTTTGCCATATTGAGATAAGATGGTGCAAAACATCTAAAAAATACAATATTTTTAAGTAAAATAACATCATAGCAGGAAAGCTTACTACAAGTCTACAATTATAAAATCCACACACAAAATTAAGCATGTTGCTACCAAATTGATACCAGTGCAGAATATGAGTATTACATATCAATGACAACATAGTTATCATGAATAGAACACAAGGTACTACCTCGGTTCTTGTTTATTGGTCCCCTTAGTATTTTCTGCCAAACTTTGACCACAGATCTAACTAAGAAAATAATAATGTATGTCACAAAAAATAGATCGTTGGGTTCACATTTGAACATGGTTTCCAATGATATTATTTTTGGTTACATGCATTAACATTTTGCTAGTTAAATCTAAGGACAAAATTTAGCACAAAACACAAAGGGGGCCAATAAACCAAGACGGAGGTAGTAACTATCGTCGATTGCACACTTCATGACAAGAATAAAGGATCAGAACAAGATATTCTCATCGAATGTCAACATGCCCTCCAACACGCCATGACAACCATAATGTGTCATCCACCTAGTAAAACATGCCCTCCGTGACATACCATAACAACCATAATGCGCCATCCACGTAGCAAAAGAAGGCCTCCACAACACACCATAATAGACATAACGCGCCATCCACCTAGCAAAATAGGCCCTCCATCTCTTAGCCAATCAAGCCACGCCTAGACAGATGAAGCAAAAAAATCATGAATCATGAATAAAACCATATGTATTACACAGAGAGAAGAGCATGGAACATGGGAGAAACTAGAATTGAACTGATTGATATATATGAGTAGTAAGCATTGCAACAGAACCATTCCATTTACAGCTCAACGCATCCTTGCATGAGGCTCGTTTCATTACATACAAGTAACGAACAACACTATGCTGCCACTTGTGACCACAAGGCCAGCTTGTGCTGCTCTGCTGATTAGATGATGCAATGGTCCTAAGCTTACAGGACTGGAACTTGTCCCACATCATCCCTCCTTGCTACTCCTACATCTCATCCAATCTCTATTTTTGCAAAGCATAGTTACCTTCTAGCTACCATGTAAGAGAAAATACATAGTAAAAAAGAAAAGGTAAGAGAAAAGAGAGATGCAACACACCCTTTTTGTTTCATGCCATCAACTGTTGGACTATTTATTAATTATTGGCATAAGTAACAAAGACCAAACCTAGTAAAAGAACATAATTTAAAAAATTAGTCCTTTTCTACTTCTAGTTGGACAAGGTCACATGGATGTGAAGGCTGAATCAACACTTCCAAAGCTCATACTTGGCCGAAAAAGAAGAAGAAGGAATGGATGCTATTATGTCTCAAACATGCAATTCCAATATTCAACCTTACTTTTAAGAGCTTTCTCGCCAGTGATTGAACTTTGAAATCAAATCACAAATCT
This sequence comes from Triticum dicoccoides, assembly GCF_002162155.2. Classification (NCBI taxonomy): domain Eukaryota; kingdom Viridiplantae; phylum Streptophyta; class Magnoliopsida; order Poales; family Poaceae; genus Triticum; species Triticum dicoccoides. The sequence continues at coordinate 405,050,273 of NC_041384.1, forward strand.
TGAGACTGACAGTAACAACAATGAGAAAAATAGGACCCCAGATGGCTCCATCTTCCACCATTTGGCTTACGGAGTACATCATTGCAATCTAAACATGATAAAATCATAAGAAAAAACATGTGTCATTCAAATAAGAAAGCTCCAGTTCTAACAAGAGATCACTACAAAAGCAGTACATGGTAGAATACACAATAGCATCAACTAGTTTGTTCATCATTAAGTGGAAACAACAACAACAACAAATACAAGGACTTACCCAAACTTTCATATTTGCTTTCTGATCTCCATGAATTGAAATTCTTTTCAAATACAAAACCCTTGAGCGAAGATGATATGACTTCTTCCATTTAAATTAAATGAAAGGGTATTTGAAAATAATTGGATTTCATTTGGAAATATTTCAATTCATAAACTTCATGCAGCTCAATGATTTTCATGAGAGAAGATAAAAGGACTTCTTCAAATTATATGAAATATGAGTTGGGAGTTTCAAAGAATTAAATTCCAAATTCTTTTGAATTTATTTTCAATTAGGAGTTATTTGAGTTTTATTCAAATTATTTTTCTCCAAAAATAAAATATATGGAAATTAGGGTAACATGATTCCCTACAACAGAAAATTGGAGAGAAATAAATTTGAAATCATTTTGAAATTTTTTTAAATGATTTTTGTTGGATTTTAATAGGCCAGTAGCACTCTTTGAATTATCTAAATTTGTGTGGATTTTATTTGAAGTTATAAAAATGTCCATGTTGTTGGAAATCTTTTTCTGAAAATTTTGATATATTATATGCCTATAAAATATTTTTAGTTATTTTGTTTTTATTATTTTAGTTCTCTGAAAAAAAATGTGTAAAAAAAAGTTTCCTCTCGCCGACTGGGCCGGCACAGCATCTCGCCAGGCCGCGGCCCAGCTCCCCACCGCTGTCCCTGCCGTCTCTGACGGGGACTCCTTCCTCGGAGTCCGCCGCGCCGCCGCCTCCTCTGCCCCCTTCCCCACGCCACCCCTCGCCTCCTCCCCTGGCCTTTAAAAGGCGGGCCCCCGACGCCGCGCCCTCGACCCCGCTCCGCCCCGCATCTCGCCGCCTCCTGCCGCGATACACCACAGTCGCGCAGACCACCGCCGCCGCGCCACACTCGCCGCTGTTCCCCGCCCTGCGCCGCACACGTCGCGCCCCTGCCACCGCGCCGCTCTCCGCCGCCGATGCCGCCGCCTCGTTGCCATCCCCGGAGCCACCGGCTTGCCTCGCCCCGCTCACCGGAGCCGCACGGCCCTCGCCGGAGCTCAAACAGATCCGCCGCCGCCGGTTTATTCTTAGTTAGTTCGGTTCTTAAAAAAAACCTAGATCGTTTTTTTTTTAAACCGATTTTCTTTTAGATGAATCTATTTAGAGAACGTTCGCTGGTTAGGTATAGAAAACGAACGTTCGCCTTTTAGTTTTTTCTTTTTCTGTAATTTCGGCCAGGGACCTAGATGTGAATACTTTATTTACAGAATAGTCCCTGTTCTTCAAACAAGCACAACTTTTTACTTGTTTGTCCAAATCCAACGAAACCAACGCCCACATCTTCGTCATGATCCCCTCTATCCATTAAAACAACTCAAACATGTTTTTGAAAAGTTTAAAATTTGAATTAGATCAGATTTGAATTGAAACTTCGTTTGATCATAACTTGAGTTTCGTGGCTCCGTTTGAGTTGATTCTTTTTGCAAATCGAAGCTCTTGACCTAAACTTTTTGATAAGGCCAAATTCATATAATTTTGGTACTGTTAGAAATTGTTTTATGTTGCAAGAGTTATTTGCTTGGTTTTGATGTTTTCCGAATTGTCTTCCTCGATCTTTCTGATCTTTTGAGTGATTGCTTATGTGTGGTTACTATTGCTTGCTTACGATAGATTGACCGGAGTGTGACGAGTAGAGCTATCAAGAGTTTTGAGTGCGAATCATCTTCATCAACATTGCAGGCAAGTTCACACTTTGATCATATTCCTTTCATACCCAGTTTTTATGCATTAGTTTCACCCTCAAACATTGCATGAGTAGGATTGATAACATGTGGGTATTGGGAAGTAGTTGATGAGGTAGGAACCTATTGCCCTACATTCAAACCTTGGGAGTTACTATTACGTTATGCTTATAGTGCCATGCTATGCTCGTAGACGTGGATTGGGTTTTGAGAGTATTCATGACAGATGTGAGTTTGTTAATTAATGGTTTACTTAAGGTGGCAACTTAAACACACATCTGGATGGATTGAGATACCTGGGTATTCCAGGATTGCCTGTCTAGGCACCTGGGTAGACCAGGATTACCTGTTTTTTTATGGACCGCCACCCAGGCTCAAAGGGATCATGAGATTATTCATACTAGAAACTTCCGTGTGCAGCCACAAGCTATTATGGGCTCTAGCATAGTTGATTAAGTCATGTGAACTCTTACAGTGGTAGACTAGCAGATGTAGGGGTTGTAGGTGGTACGGTCTACCCATCGTAAGGTGCAAACGCTTCTGAAAGACTATGTCTCGGTCATCCGTTTCTCAAACACCATGTAGTGCGAGAAATCCAACGGAGGAGATTGAGTCTTGTGGGGAAAAGTGCGCAAACCTCTGTAGAGTGTATAAAATAATCATGGTTAGCCGTGTCCCCGGTTATGGACATCTTGAGTATCTAGTACTTGGATTATCATGTGAATCTCATCACGTTACTTTAAATTAAGTTTGTTGGGTTTAATGATGTTACTTAATTGGGATTGAGAATGTTGTCAACCATTCTCAATGTTCAACAACCACCATGATAGTTAAATAAAATCTATTTCTTTGCAGTAGGGAAAAATTGGCTTTTCGCAAAAACCTTATAACCGTAGAGCTTTTCCACCAGCCAAATATGCATGTAGTGATAGCATTGTTCATCATTCTCTATGGTGTGAATTTGCCAGTACATTCAATGTACTGACCCTTTGTGGCTGCAACGTCTCATGTTGCAGGATTTCTTACGACGAGTAAGTGATACGTTAGGGTTACGATTTCTACACTCAACTTTGTCGTTGGTGTTGATGGGAATCCACAACCTTGTTACTTCCGCTATTTTGGATTGAGGTAATAGTATTTACATTACTTTACACATGTGATTTACCTCTATTATAAATCCTCGAATATTGTGTGTGTCAGCATACCGATCCAGGAATGACACTTAAGCACGGAGACTTGATCCATTCGGGTCAGGTCGCTACACAACAACAACAACAACAACAACAACAACAACAACAACAACAAGAAGAAGAAAGCTTACTTTAGATACCTCTAGGCAACTCTTTCATTTCACCCCGGAGGCACACGACAAAACTCTGCTCATCATCAGTGGTAGAAGTAAGGAAAATCTCGTGGGCCTTTCATCACATGCTAAGCTTTCCATCTTGTGTTGAACAACAATGGACTTGCTGATGGAGAACTCTTGCACATTTCTTGACCTAACTAGTAGAGTAGCTTTATCCACCGCTTGCTTCCTCTTGATCTCAACATACTTCTCCACCACTCCCACCATAGGATCTTCACGCTTCTTGGGCTTCTCGGGTTCCTTCTAACGCTTTTTGTTCGAACCAACAACAACACTTCTTTGACTGATTTGACCAACATCCTCTATTCCAACATCCCTTTGAGCATCATCACTTTGAGTGACATCCATTTGATCATCAACCATGTACAAATCATAATTGCATTGATTCAGGTCGAAACAGAAGGTACCCCCCTTTCTTTGAGCTTTAGGATCATCAACACTTTCCACTTGTGACCTAAGTATGTTGTGATGGTTGAGCAACACGTGTGAAATTGTAATCACCCTTGGCTATGTGGCTTGCACTAAGCACTCAAGTTACCATGAAACTTACATCATAAATATTACCTAGCGATGGAAATTCATTAAAGGTCAACATAAAGAGAGGAAATGAAACTTCATTAAAATTACCATCATGAATGCCACCTAGCTTATCATAGAGAGGAAACACTTTGTGCTAGAATCTGCTTATTTCTAGCCATGATTGTAACTAGAAGAAATGATTCACAAACCTGGATTATACGAAACAACATTGAGTACAAAAGGAACATACAATGCAAGTTACGTATCCCAAAGATGAATGTTCTAAAATAGAACTTCAGGGCGGATGACGATGCTTCCTATTTGAGTTTGTCTTCCGGGCTTCAATCGTCTCCGAGTTCGTCCGTTTGGACGTAGTCAACGAAGCTCAGGTGTCGATTTTTACCGTCTCATTGAGGTGGTGAGGTTTGGGTTTCTCGTCATGCGATGAGATTTGGTATCAGATATTTCAGATCTATGCAAAGGTTCAATGGCGACGACTGCGTCTCCAGGGCGCTGGTCCTTAAGGACACGTGCACGAAGACTTCCCAGCTATCATCGAGAAGGTCAAGCCGGCTCTAATAGGGGAGTGGCGAAAGCGGCGCGCCGGCTGGTCGTTCGGTGGTCTCGGAATCTCGATGTAATTTTTATTATGTTTGAAATGCTTTGAACTTTTGATGAACTTTTATAATAGATCTCTTCCTTTTCGAAAAAAACTTCAGGTTTTTATTTTTTGAGACAAAGAAAAACACTTCTGGTTACACGACTGATGCAAGTTGCAGGTTCACCGGCCCATATGGCCCAACTCAACTGTTCACATCAGGAGGGCCTCCTGTCATCAAATAAAAAAAACTAAAAAAATCAAGTCAAAGAAAAAAAAACATCAGGAGGGCCTCTTGCGGCCGAATCCCTAACCTTCCTGACGCGTGGAGCCCGACGCGGCGACGACCGGCGGGGGCGTGCAGCCGGCGGGACACATCTTGCTCCTCGTGATCGTGATATCGCGGCGAGCGTCTTGCCCAAGGAAGGGGATCGCGGCGACTCCGCGACCTCGGACCTCGTATCTTCGCAGCGGCTGGCAGCCAGCACCAGGTCCTCCGGTCTCCGGCAGCAACCAACCTATGTGGTGCCGGCTCTCAAGTGAGAGCATCAAGCGAGCACTCCAGCATCCTCCTATTCAAGCTCGAGTGGCACGACCTGATCACCGTGAGTTAAATTTGAATCCCCTTTTAGTTTTCATACCTGCAACCCAGATGCCACAATTTAGATTACTGATGGATTTGGCATGTTCAAAACCGGAAGAGTACCAAATTGAGAGACAACTTAAAACCGAACTTCTTAGAAAACCTCTGTCCAAAACCTCTATATTTGATGTATAACTCCAACCTTGCCATGTTTGGAGTCAATCCTGCAGGAAATCGAAATGGAAAACATTGACCAGGTGAGAGCAGACGAAGGGGCGTACTATTCAGATCAGGCTCTATATTTTGCCCCTCCTGTTTCTGAATTCTTTGTAGAAAATTGTAAATACCTTGAAATATAAATGTGTTTCCACCACTGTAGTACTGTACAACCTCAAAGCATGTGATATTTCAGTGTAATTACAATTTAGTCATTCTACCTTTGTTGCATGGTCGCTAGTTCTTTTTTCATGTGCATACTCCAGAATCTAGGCTTGCATTGTTTTTTTACTTGTTTAATCTATCAAGACTATGTAGATGCAGAAACTTTGCCTTTCCCAATTAGCGTCTATGACAGCTGGTTATGTTAGTGGCATCAGCAATCACCCAAGAATTTATAATATGCAGAAACATTTTAGGATAATGATTTGTTTCTTGATGGCTCCAACAGTGCTGGCTTTGTTGGACTCTGTTTGTCTTCACTTAATTTATCTTTTTAATACCAGTGTCTAGCTGCTGTGAAATGGACATTTTGTATCAGTGCAAGGAGATCTTAAAGATTCAGAAGTTTAGGCGATTGGCGTCTTATGCTGGATTCTATTCCTTCACTACCCTCGTTACCTATGCTTACACAAGCAATACGTATGTCATTGCTGAATTACCCTTTTTTCCACAGTTGCAAAATCTTGTGACTTGTTGTTCTTTACCACCAAAATTCTTCTCTCTCTGAGCTTACTGCAGGACAAGAGCTGGCATTTCGAGGGCCGATCAGTATTATGCTTCCTACCCTTCTGGCACTGAGCTATTAACTGACACTGCAAAGGTATTAACCTGAAAAGATTTGTAAATAAATTTTCATTTTGTGTACTGTGCCAGTTGCCCACTTGCTTCAGAGAGGTATATCTGATTTTTTTCGGGTGGTTTGCAGCTTTACAAGGCTGCATTAGGTAATTGTTTTGAAATAGACGACTGGGGTCCAATAGAATTCTCCATCATGGCAAAGCACTTTGACCGGCAAGGCAAACCACCATATGCTTACCATGCTGTAAGTGTCTTAATATTTTCAAATAAGCTTCTTTGTTTGGATTAATTTCCACCGCATGGTTTGCAAGTTTAATATCGGCTTTGTACTTTGTTGTTCAGCAATACATGTCGCACCTTCTATCCCATGGCCAACTCGATGGAAGTGGTTAACTGTCAGATGTGTTTTAGTTGACTCTCGTGAGGCCTTGGTCTGCCAATTATAAGCACTGTATCAGGTCTTGTAAAAAAAGAGATGTTTTGATTGGAATCCTGGATTTTTATGGGCCGTGGTCACGGATGAGCCACTTCAGTATCAGCTTATTATCAGTATAATGATGGTACCTTATTGAAGCATGGATGTAGTCATTTTTGTTGCTGAATGCAACTTCGTGAATGCCATTGTTAGTTCATGTGCTCTTATCATATTGTTCCCTTGATCCAGCAAAGATTAGGGACCTCTAATTTGCACTTGGGAGTTTTTGTATCCAACAGTATCAATAACCACACAAGAGCTGGTTTAGCGATTGCAAGGCGCACCGCCGTGTGTTCAGTGTTGTGTACTCAGGTCGTCAAAGTCTCGTCCAACATAAATCGATTTCATCTCGTTGAAAGATTATGAAACCGTGTACGTATCAGCTACTGAGGAGCATTAACACATGACGGTGATCCACTAAGTGCATACGACTTCCCAAGGTACGAAAGTGTAGTAGCAGCACCCTAATACTTTTTTTTTGCCAAACGGAGCACCCTAATACTTGACTCTCACTAGGTGTACTATTGCATTTTACTCTCGCTCCGTTGACATTTTTTTAAAGATTTATCGATCCAAATAGGCGCCTGCTGTGGCAGCATTTAATTAATCTCCGCCTTAGCATACAAGGACCATGACTCGCAACTGGTAGTTACGGTGGGTTTGAGGAGACCCGCTCAAGGTTGCTGGTTCGAAGTTACTCCGAGATCTCAAAGAGCGCCAAGCTCAATACGTGCAAGAGGAAAGAAAGGCCCAAAATAAAGGGCGATTTGGAACCGCGGATGTGAAAAGCTAGGATGGACCGATGGTCGGCTAGAGCTGCGTTGATGCTACAAGCAACGATGGCTAATGCTGGAATCTGACCATGTGGGAAGTTGTGGCAGTTGTGACCCTGGAAGATGGGACCAGGATGCAGGGGGAGCTGCAACCATGGCTGGTAGGAGCTACAACCAGCGATGGCAGAGCTACGACCTTTTTCCAATGAAGTTGTTACCGTTGACCGTGAAGCTGCGACGGTGGATGTCAGGAGCTACAACCAGCTGACGACAGAGCTGTGCGTGGTGGAGGGTGCTGCGGCAGAAGGACAACCATGGTCGGAGACATGAGGCTGGCGGCGCGTGTAGACTGCACGTGGAGCGGTTTCTCCTCTTTTTTTGTTCCAGGGGTGAGCGCGCGTGGGGATAAGAACAACCCGCGCAACCAAAAGAGACAGTGAGTTGACATGTGGTGGAGGTGGGGGGAGGGGGGGAGGGGGAAAGAGATTCAAATCTAGTGGCTATGGTGGGTCCAATCGGATGTCTCGGGAGGTGACTAGCTAGGGATGGTGCCGATCGACCGACGCGTGGTTCTATAATGGGTAGTGTAGGGCCATGTCTTGTAACCAAATCTTGTAATCTCTTAGTTGTTGTGCCCCCAGTCAATATAAACCAACGCGACGCATATGGAGTTAGATACACTTTCACACAAACTTATAATTGGTGGTACATTTTGTTATATTTATCTGCTTTTAAGGCTTCCCATTGCCGTTTTGCGTGGCCTAGGAAGATGTATTCTCTAAATCCTATTTGTATCGCTCTCGTGTTTTTTGGAAGGAAATCCAATGCGAGCATTGATCCTTGCTCATTGATGGATCGCGCGCACAACGGTTCCCATAGGCCCACCCCCAGCGCGTAGCCCAATCTGACGGACCAGTGTCCCCGCGCTCAACAAGCAGGTTAGTTGTAGTTTTGTTTGGCAAACTATAGCCTTAAAGCGGGTTAGCTATTATTCATTAACATCCTAAACAGTGTACAGAAAGTAGTTTCCTCTAGGTAAATGAGATGGCTTGAAAAACAATTATGTAGTTACATTTAGACACCTTGCTATACAGGAAAAAGAAGATAGAAGAGCAGCTTGAGAAAGCCCTCTTAGCTAGAGAATGAGTAAGGGGATTGTTGAATCTAGGAATACGGAGCACTCTGCACGAGCTGAGATAGAAAGTAACATTGAAACAATCTGCAAGCATCGGCTTGATCCTCCAATATCCTGTCTTAACCATAGGATTCCTTACTTCCGCAGCTTCTACTAAAGTCCTGCAATCAGAATAGAATGAAGTAGATCACCAAATCAAAGCCTTGATTGTCAAGGCAGCAAGAAGTAAAGCCATTGCTTGAGCTTGCAAAACAGATTGTCGTTGCTTGAATGAATATGGTGTGCTTGGTGACAGTATTGTTGAGGCTTCATTCTCTTCCACCAAAGGGATAAAAGCAACATCCACATATGCCATAGTACCTGCAGATTTATATGCACATTTTGAAGGAAATATGCCCTAGAGGCAATAATAAAGTTGTTATTTTATATTTCCTTATATCATGATAAATGTTTATTATTCATACTAGAATTGTATTAACCGGAAACTTGATACATGTGTGGATACATAGATAAAACACCATGTCCCTAGTAAGCATCTACTAGACTAGCTCGTTAATCAAAGATGGTTAAGTTTCCTAACCATAGACATGTTTTGTCATTTGACGAACGGGATCACATCGTTAGAGAATGATGGGATAGACTAGACCCATCCTTAGCTTAGCATAATGATCGTTAAGTTTTATTGCTATTGCTTTCTTCATGACTTATACATATTCGTTTGACTATGAGATTATGCAACTCCCGGATAACGGAGGAACACCTTGTGTGCTATCAAACGTCACAATGTAACTGGCTGATTATAAAGATGCTCTACAGGTGTCTCCAAAGGTGTTTGTTGGGTTGGCATAGATCGAGATTAGGATTTGTGATACGTCCATTTTGCATCATGCTTTTATATCGATATTTATTGCATTCTGGGCTGTTATTTCACATTATGTCACAATACTTATGGTTATTCTCTCTTATTTTACAAGGTTTACATAAGGAGGGAGAATGCCGGCAGCTGGAATTTTGAGCTGGAAAAGGAGCAAATATTAGAGACCTATTCTGCACAACTCCAAAAGTCCTGAAACTCCACGGAATACCTTATAATAAATAATGAAAAATCCTCGCCAAAGATGAAGACCAGGGGGGCCACACCCTTGCCACGAGGGGGGGAGCGCCCCCTAGGGCGCACCCCCCTACCTCGTGGCCCCCCTGGTGGCTCTCCGATGACCATCTTCTCCTATATGAAGTCTTTCATCGAGAAAAAAATAGGAAGCAACCTTTCGGGATGAAACTCCGCCGCCACGAGGCGGAACCTTGGCGGATCCAATCTAGAGCTCTGGCAGAGCTGTTCTGCCAGGGAAACTTCCCTCCCGGAGGGGGAAATCATCGTCATCGTCATCACCAACGCTCCTCTCATCGAGAGAGGGCAATCTCCATCAACATCTTCATCAGCACCATCTCATCTCAAAATCCTAGTTCATCTCTTGTATCCAATTCTTCTCTCCAAGTCCGGGATTGGTGCTAGTAGGTTGCTAGTAGTGTTAATTATTCCTTGTAGTTGATGCTAGTTGGTTTAATTGGTGGAAGATCATATGTTCAGATCCTTAATGCATATTATTACCCCTCTGAGTATGAACATGTTTATGCTTTGTGAGTAGTTACTTTTGTTCCTGAGGACAAGGGGGAAGTCTTGCTATTAGTAGTCATGTGAATTTGGTATTCGTTCGATATTTTGATGAGATGTATGTTGTCTAGCCTCTAGTGGTGTTATGTGAACGTCGACTACATAACACTTCTCCATTATTTGGTCTTAGAGGAAGTCATTGGGAAGTAATAAGTAGATGATGGGTTGCTAGAGTGACAGAAGCTTAAACCCTAGTTGATGCGTTGCTTCGTAAGGGGCTGATTTGGATCCATATGTTTCATACTATGGTTAGGTTTACCTTAATACTTTTGTTGTAGTTGCGGATACTTGCAATAGAGGTTAATCATAAGTGGGATGCTTGTTCAAGTAAGAACAACACCCAAGCACCGGTCCACCCACATATCAAATTATCAAAGTACCGAACACGAATCATATGAGCGTGATGAAAACTAGCTTGACGATATTCCCATGTGTCCTCGGGAGCGCTTTTCCTTATATAAGAGTTTGTCCAGACTTGTCCTTTGCTACAAAAAGGATTGGGCCACCTTGCTGCACTTTATTTACTTTTGTTACTTGTTGCTCGTTACAAATTATGTTATCACAAAACTATTTGTTACCACTTATTTCAGTACTTGCAAAGAATACCTTGCTGAAAACCGCTTATCATTTCCTTCTGCTCCTCGTTGGGTTCGACACTCTTACTTATCGAAAGTACTACGATAGATCCCCTATACTTGTGGGTCATCAAGACTCTTTTCTGGCGCCGTTGCCGGGGAGTGAAGCGCCTTTGGTAAGGAAAAATTTATATAGTGTGCTGAAATTTACTAACACTTGTTACTATGGAAAGTAATCCTCTGAGGGGCTTGTTCGGGGCATCTTCACCCCGACCAGTAGAGCAAAGAGTTGGTCCTCAACCTACTGAATCTACTGAAAATTAAAATGAAAATACTTGCTTTGAAGTTCCTTCAGGTATAATAGAAAAACTGCTAGCTAATCCTTTTTTAGGAGATGAAACAAAACATCCTGATGAACATCTAATATATGTGGATGAACTTTGTGGATTATTTAAGCTTGCAGGTGTACACGGAGATGTTGTTAAGAAGAAGGTCTTCCCCTTATCTTTGAGGGGAGATGCATCGACATGGTATAGGCTATGTGATGATATGAGGTCTTGGAATTACAAACAATTGAAATTGGAATTTCATCAGAAGTTTTATCCTATGCATCTTGTTCATCGTGATCGCAATTATATATATAATTTTTGGCCTCGCGAAGGAGAAAGCATCGCTTAAGCTTGGGGGAGGCTTAAGTCAATGTTATATTCATGCCCCAATCATGAGCTCTCAATAGAAATGATTATTCAAAAAAATTATGCTCGGCTTTCTGGTAACAATCGCACCATGCTTGATACTTCTTGTGCTGGCTCTTTTATGATGAAGACTATTGGATTTAGATGGGATTTATTGGATAGAATTAAACGCAACTCTGAAGATTGGGACCTCGACAATGGTAAGGAGTCAGGTATGCACCTAAGTTTGATTGTATTAAATCTTTTATGGATACCGATATTTTCCGTAAGTTTAGCACTAAATATGGACTTGATTCTGAGATAGTAGCTTCTTTATGTGAATCTTTTGCTACTTATGTTGATCTCCCTAAGGAGAAGTGGTTTAAATATCATCCTCCCATAGAAGTAAAAGTAGCTGCACCAATTATAGTTGAAGAAAAGACTATCACTTATAATGATCCTATTGTTCCTAGTTCTTATGTTTAGAAACCACCTTTCCCTTTTAGAATAAAGGATCATGCTAAAGCTTCAACTGTGGTTCGTAAAAGCAATATTAAAACATATACACCTTCTGAGAAAGTTAAAGTAGAATCTAATATTGCTATTGTTAAAGATATCTTGTCTGATAATATTGATGGGCATGTTATTCAGTTCTGCGGTGAAACTGCTAGAATTGCTAAACCTTGTGCTAAAGATAAACATAGACCTGTGGTAGGTGTGCCTGTTATTTCTGTTAAAATAGGAGATCATTGTTATCATGGCTTATGTGATATGGGTGCTAGTGCTAGTGTTATACCACATACTTTATACGAAGAAATTAAGCATGAAATTGCACCTGCTGAGTTAGAAGGAATTGATGTTACAATTAAACTTGCTAATAGAGATACTATTTCACCAATGGGAATTGTTAGAGATGTTGAAGTCTTGTGTGGGAAAACTAAATATCCTGCTGATTTTCTTGTTCTCGGTTCCCCACAAGATAGCTTTTGTTCCATTATATTTGGTAGACCCTTTTTGAATACAGTTAATGCTAGGATAGACTGCGAAAAGAATGTTGTTACTATTGGCTTGGATGATATGACTCATGAATTTAATTTCTCTAAATTTAGTAAACAACACCGTGAAGAAGAATTGCCTAGTAAGAATGAAATTATTAGTCTTGCTTCTATTGCCGTACCTCCTAGTGATCCTTTAGAACAATATTTGCTAGACCATGAGAATGATATGTTTATGAATGAAAGAAGGGAAATAGATGAAGTATTCTTTAAACAGGAACCTATGCTGAAACACAATTTGCCCATTGAAATCCTAGGGGATCCTCCTCCACCTAAGGGTGATCCCGTGTTTGAGCTTAAACCGTTGCCTGATAATCTTAAATATGCTTATCTTGATGAAAAGAAGATATATCATGTTATTATTAGTGCTAAACTTTCAGAGCATGAAGAAGAAAGATTATTGAAAACTCTGAAGAAGCACCATGCTGCTATTGGATATACTCTTGATGATCTTAAGGGCATTAGTCCCACTTTATGTCAACATAAAATAAATTTGGAAGCAGATGCCAAACCAGATCATGATCCTCAACGACGTCTGAATCCTAAAATGAAAGAAGTGGTAAGAAAAGAAATACTAAAGCTTCTGGAGGCAGGAATAATTTATCCCGTTGCTGATAGTCAGTGGGTAAGTCATGTTCATTGTGTCCCTAAGAAGGGAGGTATTACTGTTGTTCCTAATGATAAAGATGAATTGATTCCACAAAGAATCATTACAGGTTATAGGATGGTAATTGATTTCCGCAAATTAAATAAGGCTACTAAGAAAGATCATTACCCCTTACCTTTTATCGATCAAATGCTAGAAAGATTATGCAAACATACACATTACTGCTTTCTAGATGGTTATTCTGGTTTCTCTCAAATACCTGTGTCAGCTAAAGATCAATCAAAGACTACTTTTACATGCCCTTTTGGTACTTTTGCTTATAGACGTATGCCTTTTGGTTTATGTAATGCACCTGCTACCTTTCAAAGATGCATGATGGCTATATTCTCTGACTTTTGTGAAAAGATTTGTGAGGTTTTCATGGATGACTTTTCCGTCTATGGATCTTCTTTTGATGATTGCTTGAGCAATCTTGATCGAGTTTTGCAGAGATGTGAAGAAACTAATCTTGTCTTGAATTGGGAAAAGTGCCACTTTATGGTTAATTAAGGTATTTTCTTGGGGCATAAAGTTTCTGAAAGAGGTATTGAAGTTGATAAAGCCAAGGTTGATGCTATTGAAAAGATGCCATGTCCCAAGGACATCAAAGTTATAAGAAGTTTCCTTGGTCACGCCGGAATTTATAGGAGGTTCATTAAGGACTTCTCAAAAATTTCTTGGCCTCTGACTAATTTATTACAAAAATATATACCATTTGTCTTCGATGATGATTGTGTAGAAGCATTTGAAATACTTAAGAAAGCATTAGTCTCTGCACCTATTGTTCAGCCACCTGATTGGAATTTACCCTTTGAAATTATCTGTGATGCTAGTGATTATGTTGTAGGTGCTGTTCTAGGGCAAAGAGTTGATAAGAAATTAAATGTTATGCATTATGCTAGTAAGACTCTAGACAATGCTCAAAGAAATTATGCTACTACTGAATAAGAACTTTTAGCAGTTGTATTTGCTTGTGATAAGTTCAGACCTTATATTGTTGATTCTAAAGTAACTATCCACACTGATCATGCTGCTATTAAATATCTTATGGAGAAGAAAGATGCTAAACCTAGACTTATTAGATGGGTTCTCTTGCTACAAGAATTTGATTTGCATATTGTTGATAGAAAAGGAACTGAGAACCCCGTTGCAGACAATTTATCTAGGTTAGAGAATGTTCTTGATGACCCACTACCTATTGATGATAGCTTTCGTGATGAACAATTAAATGTCATAAGTACTTCTCATAGTACCCCTTGGTATGCTGATTATGCTAATTATATAGTTGCTAAATTTATACCACCTAGCTTCACATACCAACAAAAGAAAAAGTTCTTCTATGATTTGAGACATTACTTTTGGGATGACCCACATCTTTATAAAGAAGGAGTAAATGGTGTTATTAGACGTTGTGTACCTGAGCATGAACAGGAACATATCCTACGCAAGTGCCACTCCGAAACTTATGGATGACACCACGTGGGAGATAGAACTTCACATAAGGTATTGCAATCCGGTTTTTATTGGCCTACTCTCTTCAAGGACGCCCGTAAGTTTGTCCTATCTTGTGATGAATGTCAAAGAATTGGTAATATTAGTAGACGTCAAGAAATGCCTATGAATTATTCACTTGTTATTGAACCGTTTGATGTTTGGGGCTTTGATTATATGGGACCTTTTCCTGCCTCTAATGGATATACACATATTTTAGTTGCTGTTGATTACGTTACTAAGTGGGTAGAAGCTATTCCAACTAGTAGTGCTGATCATAAAACTTCTATTAAAATGCTTAAAGAAGTTATTTTCCGAGGTTTGGAGTCCCTAGATATTTAATGACTGATGGTGGTTCACATTTTATTCATGGTGCTTTCCGTAAAATGCTTGCTAAATATGACGTCAATCATAGAATTGCATCTCCGTATCACCCACAGTCTAGTGGTCAAGTAGAATTAAGTAATAGAGAACTTAAATTAATTTTGCAAAAGACTGTCAATAGGTCTAGAAATAATTAGTCCAAGAAACTTGATGATGCATTATGGGCCTATAGAACTGCATATAAAAATCCTATGGGTATGTCTCCATATAAAATGGTATATGGAAAAGCATGTCACTTACCTCTCGAACTAGAGCATAAGGCATATTGGGCTATTAAAGAGCTCAATTATGATTTCATACTTGCCGGTGAAAAGAGGTTATTTGATATTAGCTCACTTGATGAATGGAGAACGCAAGCCTACGAAAATGCCAAGTTGTTTAAAGAAAAAGTTAAAAGATGGCATGCCAAAAGGATACAAAAGCGTGAGTTTAATGTAGGTGATTATGTATTGCAATACAACTGTCGTTTAAGATTTTTTTGCAGGAAAACTTCTCTCTAAATGGTAAGGCCCCTATGTTATCGAGGAGGTCTATCGTTCCGGTGCCATAAAAATCAACAACTTCGAAGGCACAAATCTGAAGGTGGTAAATGGTCAAAGAATTAAACATTATATCTCAGGTAATCCCATAAATGTTGAAACCAATATTATTGAAACCGTAACCCCGGAGGAATACATAAGGGACACTTTTCAGAACGTTTCAGACTCTGAAAAGGAATAGGTATGTGGTACGGTAAGTAAACCGACTCTAAAACAATTTTTAAGGCAATATTTCTCTGTTTTGCATTATTTAGAAAAATAGAAAATTAAGTGGCAGTCCGGGAAGGACACGAGGGTGGAGGGCGCGCCCTACCCCCTGGGCGCGCCCCCTACCTCATGAGCACCTCGTGTGCCTTCTGGACTCCGTTTTCTTGCATGATACATATTTTGGTTGGTAAAAATTCATTATATATTCTCCCGAAGGTTTTGACTCCCATATCAAGCAATTATCCTCTGTTTTTGTTTCGAGCTGTCCCGCTGCAGATTAGATCAACATGTCTTCCCAAGATTCGGAAGGAGAAAGCTATGTGGATGATTACTTAGCTAATCCTAAGGTCTATGGAGATGTGGAGCACGATGGTTGGACCACGGAGGAAGAAGAGGACTATGAACCCAATGGGAAGGAGGAGACGGGCTCAGATGAAGATGAAGCCCCATTACCTCAACCTGGGGATATGCACGTGGAGTTCAAAAAGTCATGTCTCCCTGATAGGGTAAAGAAACCAAAATTCGAGTTTATCCCTTTTCGTCTCTTGCAGGAAAATAAGCAGGACTTATGCAAAAAGATATTAACCCTGGAGTGGGAGATTGATGATCTGAGGGATCAAAATGTCGTCCTCAAGCGTAAACTAAGGGAGAGGTCTATGCCATCAACTAAGTCAACAACACCTCCACCTTCTTCATCAACCAAGGAGATATAATCACATGGGTATGGGCACTCCCCTTGGAAACTGCCAAGCTTGGGGGAGGTGCCCCGGTATCGTATCACAATCACAACTCCTATCTTTACCATTTTCCTTAGTTCGATCCTCTTAGTAGTATTTTGATCTAGTAGAATAAAAGTTCTTAGCATGATCTAGTTTTAAGTTTTGCTTTATGATCTCTCTATGTAATCGAGTCCGTGAGCTATATAATAGAGATTAGTGTTGAGTCAAGGGCTTGCTTTTCTTGCTATGATCTTGGGTGAATAAAAGAAAAGAAAAGAAAAAGAATAAGAAGAAACAAAAGTTCATATTGATCTTATTGATAGTAATGACTTCACATAGAAAGAGTGTGATGATTAAAAGTTGTTGGGAGTTGGCAGACATAGCTTTGGTCATCGTTGCAATTAATAGGAAGTAATAAGGAAAGAGAGGTTTCACATATAAATATACTATTATTGACATCTTTTATGATTGGGAGCACTCATCAAAATATGACATGCTAAAGAGTTGATGTTGGACAAGGAAGACAACATAATGGATTATGTTTTCTTATATCTGAGATAAAGTATGTTGTCATGGACCATCCAACATGTTGAGCTTGCCTTTCCCCCTCATGCTAGCCAAATTCTCAGCACCAAGTAGAGAGACTACTTGTGCTTCCAAATACCCTTAAACCAGTTTTGCCATGAGAGTCCACCATATCTACCTATGGATTGAATAAGATCCTTCAAGTAAGTTGTCATCGATGCAAAGAAATAAAAATTGCTCTAAATATGTACAATTAGTGTGGGAGAAATAAGCTTTATACAATCTTGTGATGTGGATGTAATAAAAGCGATGGACAGCATAATAAATGTTCATATCACAAGGGGTAATATAAAGTGATGTTCTTTTGCATTAAGATTTTTTGCATCCAACCATAAAAGCGCATGGCAACCTCTGCTTCCCTCTGCGAAGGGCCTATATTTTATTATTATCTTCTACCTTATGCAAGAGTCATGGTGATCTTCACCTTTCCTTTTTACATTTTATCCTTCGGCAAGCACAATATGTTGGAAAGATCATGATAGATATATCTAATTGGATGTAGGGGGGCATGAGTTATTATTGTTGACATTACCCTCGAGGTAAAAGGTTGTGGGGCGAAACTATAAGTCCCTATCTTTCTCTATGTCCGTTTAAAATTCCGTAACCACAAGTATCGCATGAGTGTTAGCAACTATGAAGGAGTAAATGATAGTTGAGTGTGTGGACTTGCTTTTTAGCTCTGACATAGACTCTTTCTGATGTTATGATAAATTGCAATTGCTTCAATGACTGAGGTTATAGTTTGTTGGTTCTCAATAAGGTTTTTGATTCATACTTTTGCATTGTGAATAGATCATCACTTGAACATAAGTAATCATATGACAATATCTATATATGTTGTTGTTATGAGAATAATCATGATGCCTTCATGTCCATATTTTATTTTTATCGACGCCTCTACCTCTAAACATGGGGTCATATTTATTGTTATCGGCTTTCGCTTGAGGACAAGCGAGGTCTAAGCTTGGGGGAGTTGATACGTCCATTTTGCATCATGCTTTTATATCGATATTTATTGCATTATGGGCTGTTATTTCACATTATGTCACAATAATTATGGCTATTCTCTCTTATTTTACAAGGTTTACATAAGGAGGGAGAATGCCGGCAGCTGGAATTCTGGGCTGGAAAAGGAGAAAATATTAGAGACCTATTCTGCACAACTCCAAAAGTCCTGAAACTCCACGGAATACCTTATAATAAATAATGAAAAATCCTCGCCAAAGATGAAGACCGGGGGGGCCACACCCTTGCCACGAGGGTGGGGGGCGCCCCCCTAGGCGCTCCCCCTACCTCGTGGGCCCCCTGGTGGCTCTCCGATGACCATCTTCTCCTATATGAAGTCTTTCGTCGAGAGAAAAATAGGAAGCAACCTTTCGGGACGAAACTCCACCGCCACAAGGTGGAACCTTGGCGGATCCAATCTAGAGCTCCGGCAGAGCTGTTCTGCCGGGGAAACTTCCCTCCCGGAGGGGGAAATGATCGCCATCGTCATCACCAACGCTCCTCTCATCGGGAGAGGGCAATCTCCATCAACATCTTCATCAGCACCATCTCATCTCAAAACCCTAGTTCATCTCTTGTATCCAATTCTTGTCTCAAAGTCCGGGATTGGTGCTAGTAGGTTGCTAGTAGTGTTAATTACTCCTTGTAGTTGATGCTAGTTGGTTTAATTGGTGGAAGATCATATGTTCAGATCCTTAATGCATATTATTACCCCTCTGAGTATGAACATGTTTATGCTTTGTGAGTAGTTACGTTTGTTCCTGGGGACAAGGGAGAGGTCTTGCTATTAGTAGTCATGTGAATTTGGTATTCGTTCGATATTTTGATGAGATGTATGTTGTCTAGCCTCTAGTGGTGTTATGTGAACATCGACTACATAACACTTCACATTATTTGGGCCTAGAGGAAGGCATTGGAAAGTAATAAGTAGATGATGGGTTGCTAGAGTGACGGAAGCTTAAACCCTAGTTTATGCGTTGCTTCGTAAGGGGCTGATTTGGATCCATATGTTTCATGCTATGGTTAGGTTTACCTTAATACTTTTGTTGTAGTTGCGGATGCTTGCAATAGAGGTTAATCATAAGTGGGATGCTTGTTCAAGTAAGAACAGCACCCAAGCACCGGTCCGCCCACATATCAAATTATCAAAGTACGGAACGTGAATCATATGAGCGTGATCAAAACTAGCTTGACGATATTCCCATGTGTCCTCGGGAGCGCTTTTCCTTATATAAGAGTTTGTCCAGGCTTGTCCTTTGCTACAAAAAGGATTGGGCCACCTTGCTGCACTTTATTTACTTTTGTTACTTGTTGCTCGTTACAAATTATCTTATCACAAAACTATCTGTTACCACTTATTTCAGTACTTGCAGAGAATACCTTACTGAAAACCGCTTATCATTTCCTTTTGCTCCTTGTTGGGTTCGACATTCTTACTTATCGAAAGGACTACAATAGATCCCCTATACTTGTGGGTCATCAATTTGTCACTTTGAGTATCGAAGAGGTATCTCTGGGCCCTCTCGATAATGCACATCACGATAAGCCTTGCAAGCAATGTGACTAATGAGTTTGTTGTGGGATGATGCATTACGGAACGAGTAAAGAGACTTTCTGGTAACGAGATTGAACTAGGTATGAGGATACCGACGATCGAATCTCGGGCAAGTAACATACCATAACAAAGGGAATACCATATGTTTTCATTGCGGTTTGACCGATAAAGATCTTCGTAGAATATGTAGGAACCAATATGAGCATCCAGGTTCCGCTGTTGGTTATTAAACAAAGATATTTCTCGGTCATGTCTACATAGTTCTCGAACCTGTAGGGACCGCATGCATAACGTTCGATGACGATTTGTATTATGAGTTATGTGTTTTGGTGACCGAAGATTGTTCGGAGTCTCGGATGAGATCACAGACATGAAGAGGAGTCTCAAAATGGTTGAGAGGTAAAGATTGATATATTGGACGATAGTATTCGGACATCAGAACGGTTCCGGATCGTTTCGGGTATTTTTTGGAGTAGTGGGAGGTTACCGGAACCCTTCGGGGAAAGTAATGGGCCACTATGGGCCATAGGGGAGAGAGGAGGCATCCCACATTGGGTGGCCACATGCCCCCCATGGGAGTCCGAACTGGACTAGGGGAGGGGGCGGCGCCCCCTTTCCTTTTCCTCCTCCCTCTCCTTCCCGCTTTCCCCCTCCATGAGAAGGAATAAGAGGGGGGAGGCAACTCCTACTAGGACTAGGAGTCCTAGTAGGACTCCCCCCACTTGGCGCGCCCCTAGGGTCAGCCTCCTCCCTCTCCCTCCTTTATATACGTGGGCAGGGCACCCCTTGGAGACACACCAATTGTTCCAAGCTGTGTGCGGTGTTTCCCTCCACGATTTACTCCTCCGGTCATATTCACGTAGTGCTTAGGTGAAGCCCTGCCTGGAGCACATCACCATCATTGTCACCACGTTGTCGTGTTGACGAAACTCTCCCTCGACACTTTGCTGGATCAAGAGTTCGAGGGACGTCATCGAGCTGAACGTGTGCTGAACTTGGAGGTGTCGTACGTTCGGTACTTGATCGGTTGGATTGTGAATACGTTCGGCTACATCAACTGCGTTAACCTAATGCTTCCGCTTTCGGTCTAGGAGGGTAGGTGGACACACTCTCCACCTCTCATTGCAATGCATCTCCTAGATAGATCTTGCGTGATCATAGGATTTTTTTTGAAATTGCATGCTACGTTCCCCAACAGTGGCATCCGAGCCAGGTCTATGCGTAGATGATATGCACGAGTAGAACACAAAGAGTTGTGGGCTGTGATCATCATACTGCTTACCACCAATGTCTTATTTTGATTCGGCGGTATTGTTGGATGAAGCGGCCCGGACCAACCTTACATGACCACGTTCATGAGACCGGTTCCACCGAATGATATGCAACTAGTTTTGCATAAAGGTGGCTGGCGGGTGTCTGTTTCTCCAACTTTAGTTGAATCGGATTTGACTGCGGCTGGTCCTTGTTGAAGGTTAAAACAACAAACTTGATAAATCACCGTTGTGGTTTTGATGCGTAGGTAAGAACGGTTCTTACTAGAAGCCCGTAGCAGCCACGTAAAACTTGCAACAACAAAGTAGAGGACGTCTAACTTGTTTTTGCAGGGCATGTTGTGATGTGATATGGTCAAGACATGATGTGATATATGTCATTATATGAGATGATCATGTTTTGTAAAAGTTATCGGCAACTGGCAGGAGCCTTATGGTTGTCACCTTATTGTATGAAATGCAAACGCCATGTAATTGCTTTACTTTATCACTATGCGTTAGCGATAGTTGTAGAATCAATAGTTGGCCAGACAACCACGACGCTAAGATGGAGATCAAGGTGTCAAGTTGGTGACGATGGAGATGGACATCAAAGGCACAAGATGATGATGGCCATATCATGTCACATATTTGATTGCATGTGATGTTTATATTTTATGCATCTTATTTTGCTTAGTTCGGCGGTAGCATTATAAGATGACCCCTCACTAAAATTTCAAGGTATAAGTGTTCTCCCTGAGTATGCACCATTGCGACATTTCGTCGTGCCAAGACACCACATGATGATCGGGTGTGATAAGCTCTACGTTCACATACAACGGGTGCAAGACAGTTTTGCACATGCGGAATACTCGGGTTAAACTTGACGAGCCTAGCATGTATAGACATGGCCTCGGAACACTTGAGACCAAAGGTCGAACGTGAATCATATAGTAGATATGATCAACATAGAGATGTTCACCATTGAAAACTGCTCCATCTCACGTGATGATCGGACATGGTTTAGTTGATACGGATCATGTGATCATTTAGATGACTCGAGGGATGTCTATCTAAGTGGGAGTTCTTAAGTAATATGATTAATTGAACTTAATTTATCATGAACTTAGTCCTGATAGTATTTGCATATCTATGTTATAGTTCAATAGCTCGCGTATAGCTCCCCTGTCTTATTTTGATATGTTCATAGAGAAAACTAAGTTGAAAGATGATAGTAGCAATGATGCGGACTGGGCCTGTGATCTGAGGATTATCGTCGTTGCTGCATAGAAGAATTATGTCCTTGATGCACCGCTAGGTGACAGACCTATTACAGGAGCAAATGCAAACGTTATGAATGTTTGGCAAGCTTAGTATGATGACTACTTGATAGTTTAGTGCACCATGCTTTACAGCTTAGAACCGGGACTTCAAAAATGTTTTGAACTCCATGGAGCATATGAGATGTTCCAAGAGTTGAAATTGGTATTTGAGACTCATGCCCATGTCGAGAGGTTTGAGACCTCTGACAAGTACTTTTCCTACAAGATGGAGGAGAATGGCTCAGCCAGTGAGCATGTACTCAGAATGTCTGGGTAGTACAATCGCTTGAATCAAGTGGGAGTTAATCTTCCAGATAAGATAGTGATTGACAGAGTTTTCTAGTCACTATCACCAAGCTACTAGAACTTTGTGATGAACTATAATATGCAAGGGATGACGAATACGATTCCCGAGCTCTTCGCGATACTGAAATCAGTGAAGATAGAAATAAAGAAAAAGCATCAAGTGTTGATGGTTGACAAGACCACTAGTTTCAAGAAAAAGGGCAAAGTAAAAGAAAGAGAACTTCAAGAAGAATGACAAGCAAGTTGCCAGTCCTGTAAAGAAACCCAAAGGTAGACCTAAGCCTGAAAATGAGTGCTTCTACTGCAAAGGGAATGGTCACTGGAAGTGGAACTGCCCCAAATACTTGGCGGATAAGAAGGATGGCAAAGTGAACAAATGTATATTTCATATACATGTTATTGATGTGTACTTTACTAGTGTTCATAGTAACCCCAGGGTATTTGATATCGGTTCAGTTGCTAAGATGAGTAAGTCGAAACAGGAGTTGCAAAATGAACATATACTAGTTGGGCAAGGTGACGATGTGTGTTGGAAGTGATTCCAAGGTTGATAAGATCACCATCGCACACTCCATCTACCTTCAGGATTAGTGTTGGACCTAAATAAATGTTATTTGGTGTTTGCGTTGAGCATGAATATGATTAGATCATGTTTATTGCAATACAGATATTCATTTAAACAGGAGAATAATTGTTGTTCTGTTTACATGAATAAAACCTTCTATGGTCATACACCCAATGTAAATGGTTTATTTAATCTCAATTATAGTGATACATATATTCATAATATTGATGCCAAAAGATGCAAAGTTGATAATGATAGTGCAACGTATTTGTGGCACTGCTGTTTAGGTCATATTGATGTAAATCGCATGAAGAAACTCCATGCAGATGAACTTTTGGAATCACTTGATTATGAATCATTTGATGCTTGTGAACCATGCCTCATGGGCAAGACGACTAAGACTCCATTCTCCGAAACAATGGAGCGAGCCAGTGACTTATTGGAAATAATACATGCTGATGTATGCGTGATGTCGCTTGAAGCTACGTTGGTATTTCCCCAAAGAGGAAGGGATGATGCAGCACAGCGGCGGTAGGCATTTCCCTCAGATATGAAACCAAGGTTATTGAACCAGTAGGAGAACCAAGCAACACAATGTAAACAGCCCCTGCACACAAATAACAAATCCTCGCAACCCAACGTGTTAAAGGGGTTGTTAATCCCTTTCTGGTAACGGCGCCAAAAACGATGCACGGTCGGGAGAAAGTTGTAATAGATTAAATAAATAGATCGCAAATAAAATAAAGTACAACAAAGTATTTTTGGGTTTTTGGATTAATAGATCTTAAAATAAAAACAAATAAAAATAGATCGCAAAGGCAAATATGTGAGAAAGAAGACCCGGGGGCCGTAGGTTTCACTAGTGGCTTCTCCTGAGAAAAATAGCAAACGGTGGGTAAACAAATTATTGTTGGGCAATTGATAGAACTTCAAATAATTATGATGATATCTAGACAATGATCATTATATAGGCATCACGTCCAAGATTAGTAGACCGACTCCTGCCTGCATCTACTACTATTACTCCACACATCGACCGCTATCCAGCATGCATCTAGTGTATTAAGTTCATGGAGAAACGGAGTAATGCAACAAGAACGATGACATGATGTAGACAAGATCTATCTATGTAGAGATAGACCCCATCGTTTTATCCTTAGTAACAACGATACATACGTGTCGTTTACCTTTCTGTCACTGGGATCAAGCACCGTAAGATCGAACCCACTACAAAGCACCTCTTCCCACTGCAAGATAAATAGATCAAGTTGGCCAAACAAAACCCAAATATCGGAGAAGAAATACAAGGCTATAAGCAATCATGCATAAAAGAGATCAAAGAAACTCAAATAACTTTCATGGATATAAAAAGATAGATCTGATCATATACTCAAAGTTCATCGGATCCCAACAAACACATCGCAAAAGAGTTACATCATATGGATCTCCAAGAGACCATTGTATTGATAATAAAGAGAGAGAGATGAAGCCATCTAGTTACTAACTAAGGACCAGAAGGTCTACAAAGAACTACTCACACATCATCGGAGAGGCACCAATGGAGGTGGTGAACCCCATCCGAGATGGTGTCTAGATTGGATCTGGTGGTTCTGGACTCTGTGATGGCTGGGTGAATATTTCGTCGACTCCCCTAGGGTTCTTGGATTTTAGGGGTATTTATAGAGCAAAGAGGCGGTTCGGGGGGGCACCCAAGGTGGGCACAACCCACCAGGGCGCGCCTGGGCCTTCTGGCGCGCCCTGGTGGGTTGTGCCCCCCTCGGGGCACCCCCAGGCGCAGCCATTGTGTTCCTTCTGGCCCATGAAAATTCTCCATAATGTTTCGTGACATTTGGACTCCGTCTGATATTGATTTTCTGCGATGTAAAAACACGGAAAAACAGGAACTGGCACTTGGCACTATGTCAATAGGTTAGTACCAAAAAATGATATAAAATGATTATAAAACATCAAAGATTGATGATATAACAACATGGAAGAATCAAAAATTATAGATACGTTGGAGACGTATCAGCATCCCCAAGCTTAACTCCTACTCGTCCTTGAGTAGGCAAGTGATAAAAACAGAATCTTTGATGTGGAATGCTGCCTATCATGTCATATGATATTCTTTTCTTTATAGCATGGACATTTGGACTTTTAGTTACTCAAAGCAATAGTCTAGTTTTGACATGATAATTTAGATACTCAAGCATATCAACAAGCAACCATGTCTTTCAAAATATCAATGCTAAAATAAGTTATCCCTAGCCCATCATGCTCAAACATTGATCCATTCATGAAACACACTCGAATATTAGCTACACCCAATACTTAAGTACGATCATATTGCCTCCTAGTTGATGCTTTTATAAGAGAAGATGGAGACTCAAATTCAAAAACAAAAATTGCATAAAGTAAAAGAAAGGCCCTTCGCAGAGGGAAGTAGGGATTTATGGAGGTGCCAGAGCTCAAAGCGAAAAAAAACTTAGAGATAAAAACATTTGGGGAGGTGTATCCATCCCACCAACGAAAACAACTTAGAGTTCCCAATACTTTCCATGCATAGATATATCATAGGCGGCTCCCAAGCAGAAAATAAAGTTTATTCCTTTTTCTACCATACTTTCACTTTCCATGGCTAACCGTATCCACAGGTGCCATCCATACCAACACTTTCCAAGGAATTTATTATTTGACAACATAAAGTAAAGTCATTTTTTCATTTCGGGACTGGGCATCCCTAATACCTTTGCCTTACTCTCGTGCAATGACAAGTGAATAAACACTCATCTTGAGAATAACACATCTAGCATGGAAAATATTAGCAACCCCTCATCGCTCCGCGAGCGAAACAAACACACAAAAAAGAAGTTTATTTTGAAAATTAGAGATGGCACATGCAAATTTGCTTAGAACGGCTAAATAATACCTCATATAGGTAGATGGACTCATGTGGCAAAAACTGGGTTAAAGGTTTTTGGATGCACAAGTAGTGATCATACTTAGTGCAAAATGAAGGCTAGCAAAAGATTGGGAAGCGACCAGCTAAGAAACAAATAATCTCATAAGCAAGCATTAAGCATAAATAACACCGAATAATGCACCACAAGTAGGATGTAATTTCATTGCATGACTATTGACTTTCCTACTTGCATAGGGAATCACAAACCTTAACACCTATATTCTTACTAAAGCATAATTACTCATCAAGATGACTCACATATCACATCATCATATCTCAGAACTATTACTAAGAATCAAGTTTATTTTGTCCAATGATCTTCATGAAAGTTTTTTATTATATCCTTCTTGGTTATCTATCACTTTGGGACTATTTTTCATGTGTTGCTTTTGACAAGCTCAAACAAATATAAGTGAAGATCATGAGCATAATAAATTTTTCTTTCTCTCAAATTAATTTAAGTGAAGCAAGATAGAATTTCTTGACAATTTTACTAACTCTCAAATAAATCTAAGTGAATCAAGAGAGCATTTCTTCAAAAATACTGAAGCACACCATGCTCAAAAAGATATAAGTGAAGCAATAGAGCAAGTCCATTGCTCATAAAAATTTAAGTGAAGCATAGAGAGCAATTCTAACAAATCATGAAATAATTTTGGCTCTCTCAAATAGGTGTGTCCAGCAAGGATTGATGACTTAAGACACAAAATAAAACAAGCAAAGACTCATATCATACAAGACGCTCCAAGCAAAACACATATCATGTGATGAATAAAAACATAGTTTTGAGTAAAATACCGATGATCGTTGGAAGAAAGCGGGGATGCCACTCGGGGCATCCCCAAGCTTAGTTGGTTGCTCATTTTTGGATAATAGCTTGGGATGTCGGGGCATCCCCAAGCTTAGACTATTCCATCCTTCCTTCATCCATCGTAAGATAATCCAAAACTTGAAAACTTCAATGACACAAAACTCAACAAAACCTTCGTGAGATCCGTTAGTATAAGAATAATAAACCACTACTACAAGCGATGTATCAAACCAATTCATATTTTGTTTTTGTATTATATCTACTGTATTCCAACTTTTGTATGGCAAAAAATCACCAAAGAAAACCATAGATCCATTAAAATAAGCACACAACAGAAAGAAAACAGAGTCTGTCAAAACAGAACAGTCTGTAGCAATCTGACTATTTCCAATACTTCTGTAACTCCAAAAATTCTGAAAAATTAGGACGACCTGAGAAATTTGTATATTGATTTACTGCAACTGGAATGGGTATTTTATCGCTCTCTGGTAAAAAACGAAAATTAATTTTGTGAGCGTAAACATTTCTGTTTTTTCAGCAAGATCAAACAACTATCACCCGAGAAGATCCTAAAGGCTTTACTTGGCACAAACACTAATTAAAACATAAAAAACAAAATCATAACAGTAGCATAATTGTGTTAACACTCAAGAACAGGAAGCAAAAAGTAAAAATAAATTTTATTCATTGGGTTGCCTCCCAACAAGCGCTATAGTTTTACGCCTTTAGCTAGGCATAAAGCAAGGATCTAAGTTTTGTCTTCCGAAGTTTTGGCAACTTTTGCAAGGGTTTTCTCGAACCCAAGAGGCTCTTTACACTTCCCTAAATTCTCCGGGAAAGAAACCATCTTAAGATCCAAAATATCCAATCGCTTATTACAAAGAGTAATCAAGGCATTCATGCGATTGATACTACCATTGAGGTGTTTGTGGGGTTCATTCTATTTTTGTATTTCAACCATATGCTTATGCAAATCACCAAGTTTGTCCAACATTTGAGCTCCCTCAGGGGTAAAAGGAAACCCCTTCTTTTGAGGTGTAATTCCCAAAATTCCCTCTAAGATTTCATAAGCAGCATTGGCATCAAGTTAAATGAAGTTTCCTTTAGCGGCAAAATCGAGAAGTTGTCTATGATGCAAAGCCAATCCTATGTAATAATTTCGAAGCAAAACTTTAGTGTCCCACTTTAAGTTGGAAATATGATACGATTCCATAAGCCTATACCAAACATCTTTCAAATTTTCTCCTTGTCCTTGCTTGAAGTAAAGAACTTCAAAATCTGGTGACAAAGGAGGAGTAGGGACGCTAGCCATCGAGACTAGAAAGTAAGAGATCGGTAAACGGAAAAGAGAGGCGAATAAAAAGGGCAAATTTTTATGAAGTGGGGGAGATGCAAACGAGAGGCAAATGGAAAATAATGTAAATTGCGAGGATATGAGACTTGTGATTAGGAACCGAGTATATGTTGAAGATCCTCCCCGGCAATGGCGCCAGAAATTCCTTTTGATGTCGCTTGAAGCTACGTCGGTATTTCCTCAAAGAGGAAGGGATGATGCAGCACAACGGCAGTAGGTATTTCCCTCAGATATGAAACCAAGATTATCGAACCAGTAGGAGAACCAAGCAACACAACATAAACAACCCCTGCACACAGATAACAAATCCTCGCAACCCGACGCGTTAAAGGGGTTGTCAATCCCTTTCGGGCAACGACGCCAGAAATAGTGCGTGGACGGGAGAAAGTTGTAATAGATTAAATAAATAGATCGCAAATAAAATAAAGTGTAGAAAAGTATTTTTGGGTTTTTGGATTAATAGATCTGAAAATAAAAGCAAATAAAAATAGATCGCAAAGGTAAATATATGAGAAAGAAGACTCGGGGGTCGTAGGTTTCACTAGTGGCTTCTCTCGAGAAAAATAGCAAACAGTGGGTAAACAAATTGTTGGGAAATTGATAGAACTTCAAATAATTATGACGATATCCAGGCAATGATCATTATATAGGCATCACGTCTAATATTAGCAGACCGACTCCTGCCTGCATCTACTACTATTACTCCACACATCGACCGCTATCCAGTATGCATCTAGTGTATTAAGTTCATGGAGAAATGGAGTAATGCAATAAGAACGATGACATGATGTAGACAATATATATCTATGTAGAGATAGACCCCATCGTTTTATCCTTAGTAGCAATGATACATACGTGTCGTTTCCCTTTCTGTCACTGGGATCAAGCACCGTAAGATCGAACCCACTACAAAACACCTCTTCCCATTGCAAGACAAATAGATCAAGTTGGCCAAACAAGACCCAAATATTGGAGAAGAAATACGAGGCTATAAGCAATCATGCATAAAAGTAGTGGCGAAGCCATGCATGAGCCGTGCAGTCAAATGACTACACAACTTTTTGGCAAAAACATCATACAATGAGTATATATCATGCAGATTTTTTTCATAAATACATACATATGACTACACAAGTTTGAATTGACTACACATGAATGAAATCCTGGCACCGCCACTTCATAAAAGAGATCAAAGAAACTCAAATAACTTTCATGGATATAAAAAGATAGATCTGATCATAAACTCAAAGTTCATCGGATCCCAACAAACACACCGCAAAAGAGTTACATCATATGGATCTCAAAGAGACCATTGTATTGAGAATCAAGAGAGAGAGAGATGAAACCATCTAGCTACTAACTACAGACCCGAAGGTCTACAAAGAACTACTCACGTATTATCGGAGAGGCGCCAATGGAGGTGGTGAACCCCATCCAAGATGGTGTCTAGATTGGATCTGGTGGTTCTGGACTCTGCGGTGGCTGGATGAATATTTCATCGACTCCCCTAGGGTTCAGGGATTTTATGGGTATTTATAGAGCAAACAGGCGGTCCGTGGGGCACCCGAGGTGGGCACAACCCACCAGGGCGCGCCTGGGCCTCCTGGCGCGCCCTGGTTGGTTGTGCCCCCCTCGAGGCACCCCCCATGCACAGCCAGGGCCCGTTGTGTTTCTTCTTGTGACGCCCCCGATTCAATCGTACACTAATCATACACGCAAACATGTACGATCAAGATCAGGGACTCATGGGAAGATATCACAACACAACTCTACAAATAAAAAAAAGTCATATAAGCATCATTACAAGCCAGGGGCCTCGAGGGCTCGAATACAAGAGCTCGATCATAGACGAGTCAGCGGAAGCAACAATATCTGAGTACAGACATAAGTTAAACAAGTTTGCCTTAATAAGGCTAGCACAAACTGGGATACAGATCGAAAGAGGCGCAGGCCTCCTTCTTGGGATCCTCCTAAACTACTCTTGGTCGTCGTCAGCGGGCTGCACGTAGTAGTAGGCACCTCCCGAGTAGTAGTAGTCGTCATCGACGGTGGCGTCTGGCTCCTGGGCTCCAATGTCTGGTCGCAGCAATCGAGTATAGAAAGGGGGAAAAGGGTGAGCAAAGCAACCGTGAGTACTCATCCAAAGTACTCGCAAGCAAGGAGCTACACTACATATGTATGCATTGGTATCAAATGGAAAAGGCTATCATATGTGGACTGAACTGCAGAATGCCGGAATAAGAGGGGGATAGCTAGTCTTATCGAAGACTACGCTTCTGGCCACCTCCATCTTGTAGAATGTAGAAGCGAGTAGATGGTAAGTTCACCAAGTAGCATCTCATAGCATAATCCTAACTGATGATCCTCTCCTCGTCGCCCTGTGAGAGAGCGATCATCGATTGTATCTGGCACTTGGAAGGGTGTGTTTTATTAAGTATCCGGTTCTAGTTGTCATAAGGTCAAGGTACAACTCCGGGTTGTCCTTTTACCGAGGGACACGGCTATTCGAATAGATCAACTTCCCTGCAGGGGTGCACCACATTTTCCAACACGCTCGATCCCCTTTGTCTGGACACACTTTTCTGGGTCATGCCCGGCCTCGGAAGATCAGCACGTCGCAGCCCTACCTAGGCACAACAGAGAGGTCAGCATGTCGGTCTAAATCCTATGGTGCAGGGGTCTGGGCCCATCGCCCTTTGCACACCTGCATGTTGCGAATGCGGTCGGTGAGCAGACCTAGCCTCCCTTATACAAGAGCAGGCGTTCCAGTCCAACCCGGCGCGCGCCGCTCAGTCGCTGACGTCACAAAGGCTTTGGCTAATACCACGACGTCGAGTGCCCATAACTGTCCCCGCGTAGATGGTTAGTGTGTATAGGCCAGTAGCCAGACTCAGATCAAATACCAAGATCTCGTTAAGCGTGTTAAGTATCCGCGAACGCCGACCAGGGCCAGGCCCACCTCTCTCCTAGGTGGTCTCAACCTGCCTTGTCGCTTCGCCTCAAAGTAATAGTCGGGGGCCGTCGGGAACTCAGGCCCACCACTACCTGGATGGAGGCACCTGCCCCTTCAGCCCCCATCTCCGAATAGTATCATAAGTAATGTAACAGTATACGTATATATCATATGCCCGTGATCACCTCCCGAAGTGATCACGGCCCAGTAGTATAGCATGGCAGACGGACAAGAATGTAGGGCCACTGATGGTAAACTAGCATCCTATACTAAGCATTTAGGATTGCAGGTAAGGTATCAATAGTTGTAGCAACAATGATAGGCTATGCAACAGAATAGCATTAACGGAAAGCAGTAACATGCTACACTACTCTAATGCAAGCAGTATAGAGGAGAGTAGGCAATATCTGGTGATCAAGGGGGGGGACTTGCCTGGTTGCTCTGGCGAGGAGGGGTCATCTTCAATGTAGTCGATCACGCGGACATCAGCAGTAGTCTCGGAGTCTACCGGAAAGAAGTAACAGAGGGGGAACATAATAAATAACAGAGCAATCAAAGCAACACCAAGCATAACATGGTGATACGCGGTGCTAGGGGTGACCTAATGCAGTAGTAGGTGATATCGGCGAAGGGGGGGGGGGACATCCGGGAAAATATCCCTGGTGTTTCGCCTTTTCGGACAGATGAACCGGAGGGGAAAGTTACGTGTTTGCTATGCTAGGGATGCGTGGCGGATGAACGGACTGCGTATTCAGATTCGTCTCGTCGTTCTAAGCAACTTTCATGTACAAACTTTTTTCATCCGAACTACGGTTTATTTTATATTAATTTTCAAAGTTTTAATTCATTTTTCTGAAATTTCTGGAATTAATATTAATTCGAAATTAAATAGTTAAATGCTAGGTGCACCCAGCTCTGCGTACACAGAAGTGTACCAGAGGCTGTCAGGTGGGCCAGGAGGTCCCAGTTGGCCAGTCAACGTTTGACTTGTCAACTGGGTGTGGGCCCCCCTGTCATTGACTGCTACACTAACATAGTAGTTAATTTAGTCTAACTAGGTTATTAGGCTAACAAATTTTAATTAGTTCAATTAAACCTGTTTAATTAAGTAAATTAATTGATTATGTATTATCATTTATATATTTTTTAATCTTTTTCCCTTTTCTCTCAACAGGGGGCCGACCCCACCTGTCATAGGCCCAAGTGGCCAAGCGGGATGGGTGGCTTAACAGGCGCAGGCGCCCATGGAGGCCGAACCCGCCTGGGCGCAGGGCGAGGCCGAAGCCATGGCGAGGCGGGCCGGCGAAAGGGAGGTGGCCGGCGGCCAGGTGCGGTGGTGCCTGGGGCGGACGGCGGAGGAGCAAGGCCGCGAGCTACAGCGGCGGGTGTCGACCTGCGGCAGAAAGAGGAGGCGATGGCAGGCGAGGGAGGGGGCGTGCGGGCACGAGCGGCCGCGGGGAGGAGCAACGGCGACGGGTGAGGCGCAGGGTGTGGGCGAGGCACGGGCACGGTGCCTCCGTCCCGAGCACTGGCATGGTCGGGTGTTATCGAGGACGACACCGTGACGAGCAGAGGCCGGAGGCGAGTAATGGCGCGAGCGACTGCAGGCGTGCCGACGAAGCAGGCAGCAGCGGTCAGCGGGCGAGCAGCAGCGTCGCAAGGGCGCGGTGGGGGTGGCCGCGGGCGCGGTTGGGAGCTGGCGCAGGCGCAGGTGGGAGCAGGGGTGGCGCAGGACGGCGGGCGCGCACGGCGTGGCGGGTCTACGACAGCGGACCGGGGAGCGGTGAAGCCATGGGATGCGGGCAGTGGTTGCGGGGCGCGCCCCGGGCGTGTCGAGGAGCGGGCGT
>NC_041384.1:405083371-405090752 GCF_002162155.2 Triticum dicoccoides
GGCCGGCGATGGTGTCCTGGTGCAGGGGCGGCGCGGTCGACGTGGCTCCGGGCGCCGGCGTCGTTGGTCTCCGCAGCCCCGATCCAGATGGGATCGGGAGAGAGGGGGAGTGAGGAACGTGTGTGTCGGTGGGGTGGGGTTGAGCGTGAAGTGGGGGTTATGGGGGAGTGGGGGTGGGCCTTGGCCCAGTTGGGCAGGCCAGCTGGGTCGGAGCCCAGTGGGGGTGTCGTTCCCTTTTTTTGTTAGTCTTGGTTTTTTTGTTTTTATTTCATTTCCCAAATTGTTTTAGTTTTGTAAAACATTCAAATAGCACCTAAAATAAAATCATCAATTATACCACTGCCACAATAACTTTGGCACCTAGCTAAAATAGTTTAGTATTTTATAAAATATAATAGGAGTATAATTAATTGTTTTTACCATCGATTTAATCACTTTAGGGTATTTAATTATTTCATAAAGATGTTGTTTCTCCACCAATATTATCCATGATTTATTTGTCACATTTAGCACATTTTAGTTTTTATGTTTAAAAACTTTTATCGTTTAACTTTATTTTAAATTTGAATTTGAAATGGACTTGATTCACCGCAAGATTAACAATAGTAACCATGGTGATGTGGCATCATTAACGTGAGCTTACTGTAGCCTAATTATCCGGGCGTCACAATTCTCCTCCACTACAAGAAATCTCGTCCCGAGATTTAAGAGGCGTAAGGTGGGGTGGTTCTGGTTACAAAATTCTAGCGAGTGTTCTCGGTCTTAGTTGCTCTTCTCGAAGAGGTAGATTCATCACGTTGAGGTCTCCATTCCCCTGCTTCAGGTCATCATGAGGAAGTCATCATCCTTTTCTTCGGGAACTCCAACGTACTTACGAATAGGTAAAGGGGCATCTCAGCTACGATAGCATGCTTACGAGGGAAACAATCTGGGGTTAACCATGAATGAGCATAAGATTATCTCTCGAGTTGAACATATAAAATACATCGAGAGTTCGACACGAAGGTACAATGAGAGGGTCCAAGCAGATAGATAGCTGTTCAAAGTCTGAACCAGAGTGAGAAAGGGGTTCAGAGCGGCGAGAGTAAGCATTGCGTCTGATATCAGAATAGAGCAGTAGGAAGGTGGCTCACGAATTATCCACGAAGCCAAGCATGAGGAATAACCTTTAGGAGCTGGGGTGTACAGGAGGGTTAGGTTTCGATCCTGTGGAACTGTGGGTTATGGGCCCACCATGTGGGTTAAAAGTAGGAAGGGCGATGACGTCTTGCACGATCATGTAAGCAAGGCATGTCAGAGGATAGCCTATCTGTTATGTTGGCAACAACATCGGTACCAAGGGCGAGGGACGAAGAGAACCATTTTCCTGCTCGTTGAACGAGGCGGACCAATAGGCAAAGTTCTCGTCCATCGGTGTTACCGGAATGTCATCAAAAAAAGTAACAGGGTCTTACTGACAGAGTGGTACAACGAGGTGTTTACATAAGCAGGGAAACATTACTGCTTATGTAATATAGATCACAAGAAGGTTTAAACAATCCAATGGAAAGGAAAAGTGATTATCAGGTTTAAACAGAACAATGGAAAAGAAAATGTGTTTAAACACATATTACAGGGGTATATTCTTCCCAAGGGCAAGTAGATCATGATATCCAAGAAAGGATATAACATAGAAAACTCTTTAGGTAAGGGGAGAGAAATTTCAGGACATTACACATACATCGTTGTTTGGATAATTGAGAAAGAAACATTTAACATTAGGCTTTAAATGTTCTTGTTGAAATTTGGAGTACCATATATATTCTTCGAGATAGCATTGACATGGTCTTCAGGCAAAGGTCAGACTTTGGAAACACAAAGGATCCATCAGGAATAACTTGTAGAATAAGTCTTACAATTTCCTCATGGAAGAATGGATAACCTTGCTGAAAAGGAATCTATAACCATAGGGCCTCCGACTGGGTGTGCTAAGCACGACATCCTTGATATAAAAGATGGTAATAATCCAAGGTAAAGAAGAACAAATGTTGGATAGCAAGGAACTCAAGGTATAAAACAGAACACGAACAAGTTTGTGTTGGAGGGAAGGCAATAAAGATGTCGATGATAACACAATTCATCGAGGGGCAAGGATGGTATTTCTCATCATGACTTCGATTAATATTCTAGAAGAGCTCATAAGATTGATGATGATCACGACACAATTGTTGAGAGATTTCATGAAGATGTAATCCATCGGCGATGACATCAAGTCAAAAGAATGATGAAGCGAAAGGTTGTTGGAACCACGGGTACGGCACAAACTCGAAACCAAGCTTGTGGTTTAAGGAGAAATGATATGATGAGAAAAATCAACGTAAGCTTAGCTCATCATCGAAAATTGTGCTCCGGGAAGAAGGGCCAGGTAGCACAGTTAAGAGCAGCACGATGAGGAAATAGCCGAGTAGGCTAGGGATGACGTGATCGAGTTCAAACTCGTAAGTAATGAAGGTTACCAAGAGTTGTTTAATCGCGGTGCAGACTTGAGTCAGTTATCGGTGTCTTTGAGTGTTTAATAACTCAGAGCCCGTGAAAACTTAGAATCAGTGAGGATGTAGCACTAGATGAAGAACTCATAAGAAGTTATGAAGTTCCATGATAATCTCAAGATACCAGGGGGTAGTACTCGATGACAGATCAAAGTAGAGGTTGGACTAGAGTAATGCTCTGCAGAAGACAAGTGCTCAAACTTGCACGAGAAATGGAATCAAGGAGAAAATATAGTCGGAACCATGATTGCAAAGGATCAATTCACAGATACCAAATGATAATATATTAAGGGAATACCAAATGATAATATATTAAGGGAATAGTTATTATTTCAAGAAGCTTCCATGATAGATATACATCGTGTCCATGGGCATGAACACAAAGTTCAAGGTCGACTCCCACTTCTTCAATGTATAGACTCTCACTTTCGAAGAAGTTGTAGTGTTGAAATTTTATCTGCCAAAATACCAGAAGAATATGACTCGTGAAAACTTTCGAGTTCACACATAATAAGGACGACATAGGTTCAACCCGTCAGGGTATCATGGAAACATATACCACAAACTTCAGGAGTAAATAACACAAGCTCGAAAGTAGAGCATGGTTGACCAAGCAGAGGATACAATTTACCAAAGGCATTGTGTATCCGAGGAAAGGCTCTCAGGATTATTGAATAAGAAGTACGATGTCAGATAAAATCCAACAAAAGGATCTGGTGGTCCACACGGGATCTGACGTGAGCATTGGTACTCAACTAGAGGAAGAAGGATGCAAGGGGATCAGATTATAGAAACAACTGACGAACTCAAAGCTCAAATGCAAAAGAATTATGATTTTCGATCAAGGGATCAAAAGCAAACGCTCTGATTAAGGATGGATAAGTTGCATAGACTTAAGGGTACAATCGATGGCAATCCGATTGGTCAAGAACCAGCTCATGTTTAAAATGATGTCTGAGCTGGAAGGATAAATCCTGAGGATTGCAAGCATCCATAGCATATTGAATCGACGGACTCAAAATGATAGTGATAAAGGATGCTAATAAGATTACTAGACTTATGGGATTAACCATAATGTAATCAAGCAAGAATTTCACAAGCCATAGGCTGCTGAGGATTTTTGGAAGATCGAATGGTATTTCGAAGATTGTGACATACATGAATCAACTGGGGATGAGTGGATACTCGGTAAGTGCGAGAAATTATTCGTAGGGGTATTCAGGTGGCAAAGAACTGCAAGGCAGTAGGCACAAAGTATTCTCGGGGTATCTTGTATAACAAGATCGAATGGAATAAAAGTAAGCACGGCAGGTGTAAGTATTTAACCATAGGGATATTTCGGTGGTAGGGAATTGCAAAAGCAACAGGCACAAGGTCTCGAGAGAATATCAGAGGGTATCTTCGAAATCTTCTGGTGGAGCCAGTGATCATCTGGACTGAAGGGGCTCTCCGAGAGAAAGTATTTTTGAGAACCTAAAGTTAGATTTTAGTAAATTCATTAACCCGAGTAGGAGAGAGTCAGAGTCCCAGAGTAAGGATAGAGGAGTAAAAGATTCTAATACCACCCAGATGGCGACGTGGGCCCGTAAGGCACACAGCCATGTTAGTAAAAGTTTTTGTAATGACTAGACTCAACTTCGTCCAAGGAGTGTGGAAGGGGGATTCCTACAGGCAGTCGGCTCTAATACCAACTTGTGACGCCCCCGATTCAATTGTACACTAATCATACACGCAAACATGTACGATCAAGATCAGGGACTCACGGGAAGATATCACAACACAACTCTACAAATAAAAAAAAGTCATACAAGCATCATATTACAAGCCAGGGGCCTCGAGGGCTCGAATACAAGAGCTCGATCATAGACGAGTCAGCGGAAGCAACAATATCTGAGTACAGACATAAGTTAAACAAGTTTGCCTTAAGAAGGCTAGCACAAACTGGGATACAGATCGAAAGAGGCGCAAGCCTCCTGCCTAGGATCCTCCTAAACTACTCCTGGTCGTCGTCAGCGGGCTGCACGTAGTAGTAGGCACCTCCCGAGTAGTAGTAGTCATCATCGACAGTGGCGTCTGGCTCCTGGGCTCCAATGTCTGGTCGCAGCAATCGAGTATAGAAAGGGGGAAAAGGGGGAGCAAAGCAACCGTGAGTACTCATCCAAAGTACTCGCAAGCAAGGAGCTACACTACATATGTATGCATTGGTATCAAATGGAAAAGGCTATCATATGTGGACCGAACTGCAGAATGCCAGAATAAGAGGGGGATAGCTAGTCTTATCGAAGACTACGCTTCTGGCCACCTCCATCTTGCAGAATGTAGAACAGAGTAGATGGTAAGTTCACCAAGTAGCATCGCATAGCATAATCCTAACCGATGATCCTCTCCTCGTCACCCTGCGAGAGAGCGATCACCGGTTGTATCTGGCACTTGGAAGGGTGTGTTTTTATTAAGTATCCGGTTCTAGTTGTCATAAGGTCAAGGTACAACTCCGGGTTGTCCTTTTACCGAGGGACACGGCTATTCGAATAGATCAACTTCCCTGCAGGGGTGCACCACATTTCCCAACACGCTCGATCCCCTTTGTTCGGACACACTTTTCTGGGTCATGCCCGGCCTCGAAAGATCAACACGTCGCAGCCCTACCTAGGCACAACAGAGAGGTCAGCACGCCGGTCTAAATCCTATGGCGCAGGGGTCTGGGCCCATCGCCCTTTGCACACCTGCATGTTGCGAACGCGGCTGGTGAGCAGACCTAGCCTCCCTTATACAAGAGCACGCGTTCCAGTCCAACCCGGCGCGCGCCGCTCAGTCGCTGACATCACGAAGGCTTCGGCTGATACCACGACGTCGAGTGCCCATAACTGTCCCCGCGTAGATGGTTAGTGCGTATAGGCCAGTAGCCAGACTTATATCAAATACCAAGATCTCGTTAAGCGTGTTAAGTATCCGCGAACACCGACCAGGGCCAGGCGCACCTCTCTCCTAGGTGGTCTCAACCTGCCCTGTCGCTCCACCTCAAAGTAACAGTCGGGGGCCGTTGGGAACTCAGGCCCACCACTACCTGGATGGAGCCACCTGCCCCTTCAGCCCCCATCTCCGAACAATATCATAAGTAATGTAACAGTATAAGTATATATCATATGCCCGTGATCACCTCCCGAAGTGATCACGGCCCAGTAGTATAGCATGGCAGACGGACAAGAATGTAGGGCCACTGATGGTAAACTAGCATCCTATACTAAGCATTTAGGATTGCAGGTAAGGTATCAACAGTTGTAGCAACAATGACAGGCTATGCAACAGAATAGGATTAACGGAAAGTAGTAACATGCTACACTACTCTAATGCAAGCAGTATAGAGGAGAGTAGGCGATATCTGGTGATCAGGGGGGGGGGGCTTGCCTGGTTGCTCTGGCAAGGAGGGGTCATCTTCAATGTAGTCGATCACACGGACATCGGCAGTAGTCTCGGAGTCTACCGGAAAGAAGTAACAGAGGGGGAACATAATAAATAACAGAGCAATCAAAGCAACACAAAGCATAACATGGTGATACGCGGTGCTAGGGGTGACCTAACGCAGTAGTAGGTGATATCGGCGAAGGGGGGGAACATCCGGGAAAACATCCCCGGTGTTTCGCGTTTTCGGACAGATGAACCAGAGGGGAAAGTTACGTGTTTGCTGTGCTAGGGATGCATGGCGGATGAACGGACTACGCATTCGGATTTGTCTCATCGTTCTGAGCAACTTTCATGTACAAAGTTTTTCCATCCGAGCTACGGTTTATTTTATATTAATTTTCAAAGTTTTAATTCATTTTTTTGAAATATGTGGAATTAATATTAATTCGAAATTAAATAGTTAAATGCTAGGTGCACCCAGCTCTGCGTACATAGAAGTGTACCAGAGGCTGTCAGGTGGGCCAGGAGGTCCCAGTTCACCAGTCAACGTTTGACTGGTCAACTGGGTGTGGGCCCCCCTGTCATTGACTGCTACACTAACATAGTAGTTAATTTAGTCTAACTAGGTTATTAGGCTAACAAATTTTAATTAGTTAAATTAAACCTATTTAATTAAGTAAATTAATTGATTATGTATTATCATTTATATATTTTTTAATCTTTTTCCCTTTTCTCTCAACAGGGGGCCGACCCCACCTGTCATAGGCCCAAGTGGCCAAGCGGGGTGGGTGGCTTAACAGGCGCAGGCGCCCGTGGAGGCCGAACCCGCCTGGGCGCAGGGCGAGGCCGAAGCCATGGCGAGGCGGGCCGATGAAGGGGAGGTA
Source organism: Triticum dicoccoides (assembly GCF_002162155.2). Classification (NCBI taxonomy): domain Eukaryota; kingdom Viridiplantae; phylum Streptophyta; class Magnoliopsida; order Poales; family Poaceae; genus Triticum; species Triticum dicoccoides. The sequence goes on from NC_041384.1 coordinate 405,090,186, forward strand.
GCCGACGACCAGGTGCGGTGGTGCCTGGGGCGGACAGCGGAGGAGCAAGGCCGCGAGCTACAGCGGCGGGTGTCGACCTGCGGCAGAAAGAGGAGGCGACGACAGGCGAGGGAGGGGGCGTGCGGGCACGAGCGGCCGCGGGGAGGAGCAACGGCGATGGGTGAGGCGCAGGGTGTGGGCGAGGCACGCGCGCGGTGCCTCCGTCCCGGGCACTCGCAGGGTCAGGTGTTGTCGAGGACGACGCCGTGACGATCAGAGGCCGGAGGCGAGCAACGACGCGAGCGACTGCAGGCGCACCGCCGAAGCAGGCATCAGCGGTCAGCGGGCGAGCAGCAGTGTCGCAAGGGCGCGGCTGGGGTGGCCGCGGGCGCGGTTGGGAGCTGGCGCAGGCGCAGGTGGGAGCATGGGTGGCGTAGGACGGCGGGCGCACACGGTGTGGCGGGTCTACGGCAGCGGGCCGGGGAGCGGTGAAGCCATGGGGTGCGGGCAGTGGTTGCGGGGCACGCCCCGGGCGCGTCGAGGAGTGGGCGTGCGCAAGTGGGCGACGGGAAGGGGCCGGTGATGGGC
>NC_041384.1:405091296-405181024 GCF_002162155.2 Triticum dicoccoides
GCGTCGTTGGTCTCCGCAGCCCCGATCCATATGGGATCGGGAGAGAGGGGGGGAGTGAGGAACGTGGGTGTCGGTGGGGTGGGGTTGACCGTGAAGTGGGGGGTTATGGGGGAGTGGGGGTGGGCCTTGGCCCAGTTGGGCAGGCCAGCTGGGCCGGAGCCCAGTGGGGGTGTTGTTCCCTTTTTTGTTAGTCTTGGTTTTTTTGTTTTTATTTCATTTCCCAAATTGTTTTAGTTTTGTAAAACATTCAAATAGCACCTAAAATAATATCATCAATTATACCACTGCCACAATAACTTTGGCACCTAGCTAAAATAGTTTAGCATTTTATAAAATATAATAGGAGTATAATTAATTGTTTTTGCCATCAATTTAATCACTTTAGGGTATTTAATTATTTCATAAAGATGTTGTTTCTCCACCAATATTATCCATGATTTATTTGTCACATTTAGCACATTTTAGTTTTTATGTTTAAAAACTTTTATCGTTTAACTTTATTTTAAATTTGAATTCGAAAGGGACTTGATTCACCGCAAGATTAACAATAGTAACCATGGTGATGTGGCATCATTAACGTGAGGTTACTATAGCCTAATTATCCGGGAGTCACACTTCTGGCCCATAAAAATTCTCCGTAAAGTTTCGTGGCATTTGGACTCCGTTTGATATTGATTTTCTGCGATGTCAAAAACACGGAAAAACAGGAACTGACACTTGGCACTATGTCAATAGGTTAGTACAAAAAATGTTATAAAATGACTATAAAATGATTATAAAATATCCAAGATTGATAATATACCAGCATGGAACAATCAAAAATTATAGATACATTGGAGACATATCAATGCGGTCCGATGAGTATTGAGGCTTGCGGCTGGTATCGTTATTTTCTGACCTTCATAGATGATTTGAGCAGATATGGGTATATCTACTTAATGAAACACAAGTCTGAAACATTTTAAAAGATCAAAGAATTTCAGAGTGAAGTGGAAAATCATCGTAACAAGAAAATAAAGTTTCTACGATCGGATCGCGGAGGCAAATATTTGAGTTACGAGTTTGGCCTTCATTTAAAACAATGTGGAATAGTTTCACAACTCACGCCACCTGGAACACCACAGCGTAATGGTGTGTCTGAACATCGTAACCGTACTTTATTAGATATGGTGCGATCAACGATGTCTCTTACTGATTTACCACTATCGTGTTGGGGTTATGCATTAGAGACAACTGCATTCACGTTAAATAGGGCACCATCTAAATCTGTTGAGACGACACCGTACGAACTATGCTTTGGCAAGAAACCAAAGATGTCGTTTCTTAAAGTTTGGGGTTGCGATGCTTATGTGAAAAGGTTTCAAACTGATAAGCTCGAACCCAAATCGGAGAAGTGCGTCTTCATAGGATAGCCAAAAGAAACTGTTGGGTACACCTTCTATCACAGATCCGAAGGCAAGATATTCTGTTGCTAAGAATGGATCCTTTCTAGAGAAGGAGTTTCTCTCGAAAGAAGTGAGTGGGAGGAAAGTAGAACCTGATGAAGTAATTGTACCTTCTCTTGAATTGGAAAGTAGCTCATCACAGAAATCAGTTCCAGTGATGCCTACACCAACTAGAGAGGAAGCTAATGATAATGATCATAAAACTTCAGATCAAGTTACTACCGAACCTCATAGGTCAACCAGAGCATGTTCCGCACCAGAGTGGTACGGTAACCATATTCTGGAAGTCATGTTACTAGACCATGACGAACCTACGAACTATGAGGAAGTGATGATGAGCCTAGATTCCGATAAATGGATTGAGGCCATGAAATCTGAGATAGGATCCATGTATGAGAACAAAGTGTGGACTTTGGTGGACTTGGCCGATGATCGGCAAGCCATTGAGAATAAATGAATCTTCAAGAGGAAGATAGACGCTGATGATAGTGTTACTATCTACAAAGCTCGACTTGTCGCAAAAAATATTTTCAACAAGTTCAAGGTGTTGACTACGATGAGATTTTCTCACTCATAGCGATGCTTAAGTCTGTCCGAATCATGTTAGCAATTGCCGCATTTCATGAAATCTGGCAAATGGATGTCAAAACTGCATTCCTTAATGGATATCTTAAAGAAGAGTTGTATATGATGCAACCAAAGGTTTTGTCGATCCTAAAGGTGCTAACAAAGTGTGCAAGCTCCAGCAATCCATTTATGGACTGGTGCAAGCATCTCGGAGTTGGAATATATGCTTTGATGAGGTGATCAAAGCATATGGTTATATACAGACTTTCAGAGAAGCCTGTATTTACAAGAAAGTGAGTGGGAGGTCTGTAGCATTTCTGATATTATATGTGGATGACATATTGTTGACTGGGAATGATACAGAATTTCTAGATAGCATAAAATGATACTTGAATAAGATTTTTTTCAATAAAATACCTCGGTGAAGCTGCTTATATATTGAGCATCAAGATCTATAGAGATTGATCAAGACGCTTGATAGGACTTTCACAAAGCACATACCTTGACAAGATATTGAAGGAGTTCAAAATGGATCAGTCAGAGAAAGGGTTCTTACCTCTGTTACAAGGTGTGAAGTTGAGTAAGACTCAAAACCAGACCACGACAGAATATATAGAGAGAATGAAAGTCATTCCCAATGCCTCAGCCATAGGTTCTATAAATTATGCTGTGCTGTGTACCAGACCTATTTTGTACCTTACCATGAGTTTGGCAAGGGGGTACGATAGTGATCCAGGAGTGGATCACGGGACAGCGGTCAAAGTTATCCTTAGTTACCTAAGAGGACTAAGGAAATATTTCTCGGTTATGGAGGTGATAAAGATAAAGAGTTTGTCGTAAAGAGTTACGTCGATGCAAGCTTTGACACTAATCCAGATGACTCTGAATCTCGGTCTGGATACATATTGAAAGTGGGAGCAATTAGCTAGAGTAGCTCCATGCAGAGCATTGTAGACATAGAAAATTTGCAAAATACATACGAATCTGAATGTGGCAGACCCGTTGACTAAACTTCTCTCACAAGAAAAACATGATCACACCTTAGTACTCTTTGGGTGTTAATCACATAGCGATGTGAACTAGATTATTGACTCTAGTAAACCCTTTGGGTGTTGGTCACATGGCGATGTGAACTATGGGTATTAATCACATAAAGATGTGAAATGTGAACTAGATTATTGACTCTAGTGCAAGTGGGAGACTGAAGGAAATATGCCCTAGAGGCAATAATAAAGTTATTATTTTATATTTCCTTATAGCATGATAAATGTTTATTATTTATGCTAGAATTGTATTAACCGGAAACTTGATACATGTGTGGATACATAGACAAAACACTGTGTCCCTAGTAAGCCTCTACTAGACTAGCTCACTAATCAAAGATGGTTAAGTTTCCTAACCATAGACATGTGTTGTCATTTGATGAATGGGATCACATCATTAGAGAATGATGTGATGCACTAGATGTTGGGGAACGTAGTAATTTCAAAAAAATTCCTACGCACACGCAAGATCATGGTGATGCATAGCAACGAGATGGGAGAGTGTGATCTACGTACCCTTGTAGACCGACAGCGGAAGCGTTAGCACAACGCGGTTGATGTAGTCGTACGTCTTCACGGCCCGACCGATCAAGCACCGAAACTACGGCACCTCCGAGTTTTAGCACACGTTCAGCTCGATGATGATCCCCGGACTCCGATCCAGCAAAGTGTCGGGGAAGAGTTCCGTCAGCACGACGGCGTGGTGACGATCTTGATGTACTACCATCGCAGGGCTTCGCCTAAGCACTGCTACAATATTATCGAGGATTATGGTGGAAGGGGGCACCGCACATGGCTAAGAATATGATCACGTGGATCAACTTGTGTCTCTAGGGTGCCCCCTGCCCCCGTATATAAAGGAGCAAGGGAGGAGGAGGCCGGCCCTAGGAGGAGGGCGCGCCAAGGGGAGTCCTACTCCCACCGGGAGTAGGACTCCTTCTTTCCTAGTCCAATTAGGAGAAGGGGGAAAGGAGGGAAGTGGAGAAGGAAGGGAGAGGGGGGTCACGCCCCAAACCCCTTGTCCAATTCGGACTGGGCTTGGGAGGGGTGCCCGCCACCTCCTCGCTCCTTCCCACTAAAGCCCATCAAGGCCCAATACTCTTCTCCGTATTCCCGTAACTCCTCGGTACTCCGAAAAATACCCGAATCACTCGGAACCTTTCCGATGTCCGAATATAGTCGTACAATATATTGATCTTTACGTCTCGACCTTTTCGAGACTCCTCGTCATGTCCCCGATCTCATCCGGGACTCCGAACTCCTTCGATACATCAAAACTCATAAACTCATAATATAACTGTCATCGAAACCTTAAGCGTGCGGACCCTACGGGTTCGAGAACAATGTAGACATGACCGAGACACGTCTCCGGTCAATAACCAATAGCGGGACCTGGATGCCCATATTGGCTCCTACATATTCTACGAAGATCTTTATCGGTCAGACCGCATAACAACATACATTGTTCCCTTTGTCATCGGTATGTTACTTGCCCGAGATTTGATCGTCGGTATCTCAATACCTAGTTCTATCTCTTTACCGACAAGTCTCTTTACTCATTCCGTAATACATTATCTCACAACTAACTCATTAGTTGCAATGCTTGCAAGGCTTATGTGATGTGCATTACCGAGAGGGCCCAGAGATACCTCTCCGACAATTGGAGTGACAAATCCTAATCTCGAAATACGCCAACCCAACATGTACCTTTGGAGACACCTGTAGAGCTCCTTTATAATTACCCAGTTACGTAGTGACGTTTGGTAGCACACAAAGTGTTCCTCCGGCAAACGGGAGTTGCATAATCTCATAGTCATAGGAACATGTATAAGTCATGAAGAAAGCAATAGCAACATACTAAACGATCGGGTGCTAAGCTAATGGAATGGGTCATGTCAATCACATCATTCCCCTAATGATGTGATCCCGTTAATCAAATAACAACTCTTTTGTTTATGGTTAGGAAACATAACCATCTTCGATTAACGAGCTAGTCAAGTAGAGGCATACTAGTGGCACTCTGTTTGTCTATGTATTCACACATGTATTATGTTTCCGGTTAATACAATTCTAGCATGAATAATAAACATTTATCATGATATAAGGAAATAAATAATAACTTTATTATTGCCTCTAGGGCATATTTCCTTTAGTCTCCCACTTGCACTAGAGTCAATAATCTAGTTCACATCGCCATGTGATTCAACACTAAGAGTTCACATCACCATGTGATTAACACCCATAGTTCACATTGTCATGTGACCTATACCCAAAGGGTTTACTAGAGTCAATAATCTAGTTCACATCATTTATGTGATTAACACCCAAAGAGTACTAAGGTGTGATCATGTTTTGCTTGTGAGATAATTTTAGTCAACGGGTCTGTCACATACAGATCCGTAAGTATTTTGCGAATTCTATGTCTACAATGCTCTGCACGGAGCTACTCTAGCTAATTGCTCCCACTTTCAATATGTATCTAGATCGAGACTTAGAGTCATCCAGATCTGTGTCAAAACTTGCATCGACGTAACTTTTTACGATGAACCTTTTGTCACCTCCATAATCGAGAAATATTTCCTTATTCCACTAAGGATAATTTTGACCAATGTCCAGTGATCTACTCTTAGATCACTATTGTACTCCCTTGCTTAACACAATGTAGGGTATACAATAGATCTGGTACACATCATGGCATACTTTATAGAACCTATGGCTGAGGCATAGGGAATGACTTTCATTCTCTTTCTATCTTCTGCCGTGGTCGGGCTTTGAGTCTTACTCAATTTCATACCTTGTAACACAGCCAAGAACTCTTTCTTTGACTGTTCCATTTTTGAACTACTTCAAAATATTGTCAAGGTATGTACTCATTGAAAAAACTTATCAAGCGTCTTGATCTATCTCTATAGATTTTGATGCTTAATATGTAAGCAGCTTCACTGAGGTCTTTCTTTGAAAAACTTCTTTAAAAACACTCCTTTATGCTTTGCAGAATAATTCTACATTATTTCCGATCAACAATATGTCATTCACATATACTTATCAGAAATGCTGTAGTGCTCCCACTCACTTTCTTGTAAATACAGGCTTCACCGCAAGTCTGTATAAAACTATATGCTTTGATCATACTATCAAAGCGTTTATTCCAACTCCGAGAGGCTTGCACCAGTCCATAAATGGATCGCTGGAGCTTGCCCACTTTGTTAGCTCCTTTTGGATCGATAAAACCTTCCGGCTACATCATATACAACTCTTCTTCCGGAAATCCATTCAGGAATGCAGTTTTGACATCCATTTGCTGGATTTCATAAAATGCGGCAATTGCTAACATGATTCGGACAGACTTAAGCATAGATACGAGTGAGAAACTCTCATCATAGTCAACACCTTGAACTTGTCGAAAACCTTTTTGCGACAATTCTAGCTTTGTAGATAGTAACACTACTATCAGCGTCCGTCTTCCTCTTGAAGATCCATTTAATCTCAATGGCTCACCGATCATTGGGCAAGTCAATCAAAGTCCATACTTTGTTCTCATACATGGATCTCATCTCAGATTTCATGGCCTCAAGCCATTTCGCGGAATCTAGGCTCATCATCGCTTCCTCATAGTTCGCAAGTTCGTTATGGTCTAGTAACATGACTTCCAGAACAGGATTACCGTACCACTTTGGTGCGGATCTCACTCTGGTTTACCTACGAGATTCGGTATTAACTTGATCTGAAGTTACATGATCATCATCATTAGTCTTCCTCACTAATTGGTGTAGTAGTCACAGGAACAGATTTCTTGTGATGAACTACTTTTCAATAAGGGAGAAGGTACAATTACCTTATCAAGTTCTACTTTCCTCCCACTCACTTCTTTCAAGAGAAACTCCTTCTCTAGAAAGGATCCATTCTTAGCAACGAATGTCTTGCCTTCGGATCTGTGATAGAAGGTGTACCCAATAGTCTCCTTTGGGTATCCTATGAAGACATATTTCTCCGATTTGGGTTTGAACTTACCAGGATGAAACTTTTTCATATAAGCATCACAATCCCAAACTTTAAGAAACGGCAACTTTGGTTTCTTGCCAAACCACAGTTCAGATTGTGTCGTCTCAACGGACTTAGATGGTGCCCTTTTAAACGTGAATGCAGCTGTCTTTAATGCATAACCCCAAAACAATAGTGGTAGGTCGATAAGAGACATCATAGATCGCACCATATCTAATAAAGTACGGTTATGATGTTCGGACACACCATTATGTTGTGGTGTTCCAGGTGGCGTGAGTAGTGAAACTATTTCACATTGTTTTAACTGAAGGCCAGACTCGTAACTCAAATATTTTACCTCTACAATCATATCGTAGAAACTTTTATTTTCTTGTTACGATGATTCTCCACTTCACTCTGAAATTCTTTGAACTTTTCAAATATTTCGGACTTGTGTTTCATTAAGTAGATATACCCATATCTGCTCAAATCATCTGTGAAGGTCAGAAAATAATGATACCCGCCACGAGCCTTAACACTCATCGGATCTCATACATCAGTATGTATTATTTCCAATAAGTCAGTTGCTCGCTCCATAGTTCCGGAGAACAGCATTTTAGTCATCTTGCCCATGAGGCATGGTTCGCAAGCATCAACTGATTCATAATCAAGTGATTCCAAAAACCCATTAGCATGGAGTTTCTTCATGCGCTTTATATCAATATGACCTAAACGGCAGTGCCACAAATAAGTTGCACTATCATTATTAACTTTGCATCTTTTGGTTTCAATATTATGATTATGTGTATCACTACGATCGAGATCCAACGAACTATTTTCATTGGGTGTGTAACCATATAAGGTTTTATTCATGTAAACAGAACAACAATTTATTCTCTTACTTAAATGAATAACTGTATTACAATAAACATGATCAAATCATATTCATGCTCAACGCAAACACCAAATAACACTTATTCAGGTTCAACACTAATCCCAAAAGTATAGGGAGTGTGCGGTGATGATCATATCGATCTTGGAACCACTTCCAACACACATCATCACTTCACCCTTAACTAGTCTCTGTTTATTCTGCAACTCCCGTTTCGAGTTACTAATCTTAGCAACTGAACTAGTATCAAATACTGAGGGGTTGCTATAAACACTAGTAAAGTACACATCAATAATATGTATATCAAATATACTTATGTTCACTTTGCCATCCTTCTTATCTGCCAATCACTTGGGGTAGTTCCGCTTCCAGTGACCAGTCCCTTTGCAGTAGAAACACTTAGTCTCAGGCTTAGGACCAGACTTGGGCTTCTTCACTTGAGCAGCAACTTGCTTGCTGTTCTTCTTGAAGTTCCCCTTCTTCCCTCTGCCCTTTTCTTGAAACTAGTGGTCTTGTCTACCATCAACACTTGATGTTTTTCTCGATTTCTACCTTCGTCAATTTCCGCATTACAAAGAGCTTGGGAATCGTTTCCGTTATCCCTTGCATATCATAGTTCATCACGAAGTTCTACTAACTTGGTGATGGTGACTAGAGAATTCTGTCAATCACTATCTTATCTGGAAGATTAACTCCCACTTGATTCAAGCGATTGTAGTACTCAGACAATCTGAGCACATGCTCACTAGTTGAGCGATTCTCCTCCATCTTTTAGCTATAGAACTTGTTGGAGACTTCATATCTCTCAACTTGGGTATTTTCTTGAAATATTAACTTCAACTCCTGGAACATCTCATATGCTCCATGACGTTCAAAACGTCTTTGAAGTCCCGATTCTAAGCCATTAAGCATGGTGCACTAAACTATCAAGTAGTCATCATATTGAGCTAGCCAAACGTTCATAACGTCTGCATCTGCTCCTGCAATAGGCCTGTCACCTAGCGGTGCATCAAGGAAATAATTCTTCTGTGCAGCAATGAGGATAAACCTCAGATCACGGATCCAATCCGCATCATTGCTACTAACATCTTCCAACACAATTTTCTCTAGGAACATATCAAAATAAACACAAGGAAGCAACAACGCGAGCTATTGATCTACAACATAATTTGCAAAATACTACCAGGACTAAGTTCATGATAAATTTAAGTTCAATTAATCATATTACTTAAGAACTCCCACTTAGATAGACATCCCTCTAATCCTCTAAGTGATTACGTGATCCAAATCAACTAAACCATGTCCGATCATCACGTGAGATGGAGTAGTTTCATTGGTGAACATCGCTATGTTGATCATATCTGCTATATGATTCATGCTCGACCTTTCGGTCTCCGTGTTCCGAGGCCATATCTGTATATGCTTGGCTCGTCAAGTATAACCTGAGTATTCTGCGTGTGCAACTGTTTTGCACCCGTTATATTTGAACGTAGAGCCTATCACACCCGATCATCACGTGGTGTCTCAGCACGAAGAACTTCCGTAACGGTGCATACTCAGGGAGAACACTTCTTGATAATTAGTGAGAGATCATCTTATAATGCTACCGTCAATCAAAGCAAGATAAGATGCATAAAAGATAAACATCACATGCAATCAATATAAGTGATATGATATGGCCACCATCATCTTGTTCTTGTGATCTCCATCTTCGAAGCACCGTCATGATCACCATCGTCACCGGCGCGACACCTTGATCTCCATCGTAGCATCGTTGTCGTCTCGCCAATCTTATGCTTCCACGACTATCACTACCGCTTAGTGATAAAGTAAAGCATTACAGCGCGATTGCATTGCATACAATAAAGCGACAACCATATGGCTCCTGCCAGTTGCCGATAACTCGGTTACAAAACATGATCATCTCATACAATAAAATTTAGCATCATGTCTTGACCATATCACATCACAACATGCCCTGCAAAAACAAGTTAGACGTCCTCTACTTTGTTGTTGCAACTTTTACGTGGCTGCTACGGGCTTAAGCAAGAACCAATCTTACCTACGCATCAAAACCACAATGATAGTTTGTCAAGTTGGTGCTGTTTTAACCTTCGCAAGGACCGGGCGTAGCCACACTCGGTTCAACTAAAGTTGGAGAAACTGTCACCCGCTAGCCACCTTTGTGCAAAGCACGTCGGGAGAACCGGTCTCGCGTAAGCGTACGCGTAATGTCGGTCCGGGCCGCTTCGTCCAACAATACCGCCGAACCAAAGTATGACATGCTGGTAAGCAGTATGACTTATATCGCCCACAACTCACTTGTGTTCTACTCGCGCATATAACATCAACACATAAAACCTAGGCTCGGATGCCACTGTTGGGGAACGTAGTAATTTCAAACAAATTCCTACGCACACGCAAGATCATGGTGATGCATAGCAACGAGAGGGGAGAGTGTGATCTATGTACCCTTGTAGACCGACAGCGGATGCGTTAGCACAACGCGGTTGATGTAGTCGTACGTCTTCACGGCCCGACCGATCAAGCACCGAAACTACGGCATCTCCGAGTTTTAGCACACGTTCAGCTCGATGACGATCCCCGGACTCCGATCTAGCAAAGTGTCGGGGAAGAGTTCCGTCAGCATGACGGCGTGGTGACGATCTTGATGTACTACCGTCGCAGGGCTTCGCCTAAGCACCGCTACAATATTATCGAGGATTATGGTGGAAGGGGGCACCACACACGGCTAAGAATATGATCACGTGGATCAACTTGTGTCTCTAGGGTGCCCCCCTGCCCCCGTATATAAAGGAGCAAGGGAGGAGGAGGCCGGCCCTAGGAGGAGGGCGCGCCAAGGGGAGTCCTACTCCCACCGGGAGTAGGACTCCATCTTTCCTAGTCCAACTAGGAGAAGGGGGGAAAGGAGGGAAGTGGAGAAGGAAGGGAGAGGGGGGCCGCGCCCCAAACCCCTTGTCCAATTCGGACTGGGCTTGGGAGGGGCGCGCGCCACCTCCTGGCTCCTTCCCACTAAAGCCCATTAAGGCCCAATACTCTTCCCCGTATTCCTGTAACTCCCCGGTACTCCGAAAAATACCCGAATCACTCGGAACCTTTCCGATGTCCGAATATAGTCCTCCAATATATCGATCTTTACGTCTCGACCATTTTGAGACTCCTCGTCATGTCCCCGATCTCATCCGGGACTCCGAACTCCTTTGGTACATCAAAACTCATAAACTCATAATATAACTGTCATCGAAACCTTAAGCGTGCGGACCCTACGGGTTCGAGAACAATGTAGACATGACCGAGACACGTCTCTGATCAATAACCAATAGCGGGACCTGGATGCCCATATTGGCTCCTACATATTCTACGAAGATCTTTATCGGTGAGACCGCATAACAACGTATGTTGTTCCCTTTGTCATCGGTATGTTACTTGCCCGAGATTCAATTGTCGGTATCTCAATACCTAGTTCAATATCGTTACCGGCAAGTCTCTTTACTCGTTCCATAATACATCATCTCACAACTAACTCATTAATTGCAATGCTTGCCAGGCTTATGTGATGTGCATTACCGAGAGGGCCCAGAGATACCTCTCCGACAATCGGAGTGACAAATCCTAATCTCGAAATACGCCAACCCAACATGTACCTTTGGAGACACCTGTAGAGCTCCTTTATAATCACCCAATTACGTTGTGACGTTTGGTAGCACACAAAGTGTTCCTCCGGCAAATGGGAGTTGCATAATCTCATAGTCATAGGAACATGTATAAGTCATGAAGAAAGCAACAATAACATACTAAACGATCGGGTGCTAAGCTAATGGAATGGGTCATGTAAATCACATCATTCTCCTAATGATGTGATCCCGTTAATCAAATAACAACTCTTTTGTTTATGGTTAGGAAACATAACCATCTTCGATTAACGAGCTAGTCAAGTAGAGGCATACTAGTGACACTCTGTTTGTCTATGTATTCACACATGTATTATGTTTCCGGTTAATACAATTCTAGCCTGAATAATAAACATTTATCATGATATAAGGAAATAAATAATAACTTTATTATTGCTTCTAGGGCATATTTCCTTCACTAGACCCATCCGTTAGCTTAGCATAATGATCGTTAAGCTTTATTGCTATTGCTTTCTTCATGACTTATACATATTCCTTTGATTATGAGATTATGCAACTCCCGAATACCGGAGGAACACCTTGTGTGCTATCAAAGGTCACAACGTAACTGGGTGATTATAAAGATGCTCTACATGTGTCTCCAAAGGTGTTTGTTGGGTTGGCATAGATCGAGATTAGGATTTATCACTCCGTGTATCGGAGAGGTATCTCTGGGCCCTCTCAGTAATGCACATCACGATAAGCCTTGCAAGAAATGTGACTAATGAGTTAGTTGCGGGATGATGCATTACGAAACGAGTAAAGAGACTTGCCGGTAACAAGATTGAACTAGGTATGAGGATACCGACGATCGAATATCGGGCAAGTAACATACCGATGACAAAGGGAATAACGTATGTTGTCATTGCCGTTTGACAGGTGAAGATCTTTGTAGAATATGTAGGAACCAATATGAGCATCCAGGTTCCACTGTTGGTTAGGTTCCACTGTTGGTTATTAACCAGAGATATGTATCGGTCATGTCTACATAGTTCTCGAACCCGTGGGGTCCGCACGCTTAACATTCGATGATGATTTGTATTATGAGTTATGTGTTTTGGTGACTGAAGATTCTTCGGAGTCCCGGATGAGATCACAGACATGACGAGGGGTCTCGAAATGGTCAAGAGGTAAAGATTGACATATTAGACGATAGTATTCGGACACCGGAACGGTTCCGGATCATTTCCGGTATTTTTCGGAGTACCGGGAGGTTACCGGAACCCCCCGGGGAAAGTAATGGGCCACTATGGGCCATAGGGGAGAGACGAGGCATCCCACAAGGGGTGGCCCTCCCATGGGAGTCCGAATTGGACTAGGGGAGGGGGAAGCGCCCCCCTTTCCTTCTCCTCCTCCCTTTCCCCCCTCCATGAGAAGGAATAAGAGGGGGGGCGAATCCTACTAGGACTAGGAGTCCTAGTAGGACTCCCCCCACTTGGCGCGCCCCCTAGGGCCAGCCTCCTCCCTCTCCCTCCTTTATATACGTGGGCAGGGCACCCCTTGGAGACACACCAATTGTTCCAAGCTGTGTGCGGCGTCTCTCTCCACGGTTTACTCCTCCGGTCATATTCACGCAGTGCTTAGGCAAAGCCCTGCACGGATCACATCACCATCACCGTCACCACGCCGTCGTGCTGACGAAACTCTCCCTCGACACTTTGCTGGATCAAGAGTTCGAGGGGCGTCATCGAGCTGAACGTGTGCTAAACTCGAAGGTGCCGTACGTTCGGCACTTGATCGGTTGGATCGCGAAGACGTTCGACTACATCAACCGCGTTAACATAAAGCGCCCGCTTTCGATCTACGAGGGTACGTGGACACACTCTCCCCCTCTCATTGCTATGCATCTCCTAGATAGATCTTGCGTCATCGTAGAATTTATTTTGAAATTGCATGCTACGTTCCCCAACACATTTGTACTTGGAAGAGAATATATTTTTTATCTTCAGGAGATGTTTTCTTTTCCTCCTTCTCCTCCGTTAAACCTACATTAAGCATTGCCTTTGTTGCATGGAGAATCTGCATAGGACTACATTTTATTTATTGAGAAATAGGTCATTTCTAGCCTTCCATATGTTCCAAGGTTGTGAAAAAGTATCTAGATTTAACTCAGTTTGATGAGAAGACATGATCATTCTAATGATACCAACATAATATAAACTGGTATTCAACATACCAGTTTTGAGGCCAAATTTAATCAAATGCTCTAGAGAAATTGCATTGAAAGAAAAGGTGCAAATCTGATTATATTTGATCACATCTACAACATTCTTTTTTTATATGCTTAGAATACCTAGAAGCACTTAATCATGTTGCAACAACTCTCCTAATAACCCCCAAGCAAAAGTTTTGACCCTAAGGGCTATGGTTATTTTTTTTCAAACATGATTGAGGATAGCAATTCCTTGATCTGAAGTAAGAGCTTGTCTTCATAAAGAGCTATCTTGGATTACTTGCACAAAGGGTTTTTTATGCACTCTTTGTAGTACAATCTACATCAGGAGCGTGAGTCCAACAAATGACATCATCAAGGTTAGCATTGCTAATTGGAATGTTTAAGACTTCATTATTAAAAGAATCATCAGAGTAAGCACTATTTTTGTCTTCATCCCAAAGTTTTGAACTAGGCTTCCAAAGACCACTAATGATGCTAGCATAGGGTCCTCCTAGTTAGGCTTAAGATGATCATGGATATTCTCCCAATCTTTGCACCAAGTACTAGTCGAAATGCATGAGTTAGTTTTAGCAATTTTAAGCTGGCTAGCCTTAAGCATGAAAGGAAGAAATTTTTACAACAGAGGATCATAAGGAAGACTTAGGAACTTAAGAGCAAGCTTCCAAATAGAAGAGTTCTGAAAATATTTAGCTCTAAGAATTTTGATAAGCAAAGAAGTAGGATTCTTAACTATTCTCCAAGTCATCATAGCCACCATAGATTTTTTTCATATGCCCGACCCTCCTTTATGCTTTGGCTTGCAAATATCTTCGCATGGTGTAAAACATATAGGCTTGGAGTAATTATCTTTATTACTCTCAGTCCACCGGAATTTTCTAACTATGGATGTAAGCTTCTTGATGGTAGCTTTACTTAAGAGAATATTGGACATGCAATAAACATGCAAAGAGGCAAACCCATATTTAATGAGAGTGAGTCTACCTGCATGTGAAAGCCTATTAGCCTTGTAGTAATTAAGTTGTAGGTAGCAACTTTATTCCTACCTCGAAGGATGAGAGGATGACCAAGATGGGTAGTATCAAGATCCATATCTGGCTTAACAGAGTCTTTAAGAGAATTTTCCACATGTTTGCTGAATAAGGTAGCAAATTTGTTCCAATTAGGAGTTTGACCAGGGGAACACAAAATTGATTAATAATTCTAGCAATAGTATGAGCATCATTATTGTCTGCCCCGCAAACGATCAAATCATCTACAAAAATTAAAGAATGGATAGGGGGACAAGGTCCTAGATAGATATTGCTCAAACGATTGGCATTTAAAGCATCTTGCATAGAAAGTGGCAACTCATTGACAACGAGAATAAAAAGATATGGTGACAGAGGACAACCTTGTCAGATACCTCAGTATCCCATAATGCTACCAAATGGCCGTCTGTTAGTGTTAACTGAAAAGGTGGCAGAAGAAATGCATCCAAATACTAAATCTACAAAATGACCATGCAACCCTTTACGTAGCAAGACTCTCTTGATTAAACACCATTCTATCCTATCAAAAGCTTTAGCAAGATCTATTTTAAGCATAAAAAAGCTTTCAGTTTCAAGGAATTCAGCTGAAAAGAGTGGGTAATTTCTTGAGCAACAATAATATTGTTAGCAATTCTTCTACCTTGAATGATAACTTGATGGGATTCATGTATTTATTTAGGTAAACGATCTTTAAGCATGTTAGCCAAAGTTTTTGTGATAATTTTATAAACTGCATTACAGAGGCTCACATGCCTAAAACCTTAAGGACTGTTAGCATTATCCTTCTTAGGAATTAAAGTAGTATATGTTTTATTGAGTTGAGGGTGAAGCTTACCACTCATGTAGAAACCTTGTACCAACTTTGTAACATCCTCTCCAATCCACTTCCAAGTAGAAAGGTAGAGGGCCACATTAAGTCTGGCTGGTCCTGGAGAAGCATTATTTTTCATCTAGCATAGTTGGGACATCTATCATGTTCTCTAAATTATTATGAAGAGGAGGGGAAATATCTAGATTGGGTTTGCTAGAGGTAAAAATATTAGAGAAGTAATTAATGAAAGAAGATGCAATATCATAAGGACTTTGAAGTATGTTATTATTATGGTCTATGATCACACTAATCATATTCTTCCTTATCCTCTTAAGAACAACTGAGTTATGAAAATAATTGGTGTCCCTATCTCCATTGGTAGCCTAATGCCTCTTAGCCCTTTGCCTATAAAATTATGTTAGTTTAGTCATAGTCATGTCTTGTTGTTCCATAAAGGTAGATTTCAAATTTTGATCCTACAAATGAGTATGAGCATATTGTATCAGGTCTAGATCTTTATGAATGGTATTTGCTGATTTAGGGGCCTCTTACTTATGCTCCATTTCCTTAGGGTACCTGCAAGCAAAACAGTTCTAACATGGTACGATTTATCATTACTAGTAATCCAATTATTCCTAGCACCATCATGATGATCATCTTCAAACAACCAGCAGTTTAAATTCTTTTGGTTTTTATTGTCATCTGTAACATCCCAAAATTCTAAATTTTGGAATGTTATAATAAATAGATAGATTTGATTGATTGTTTGATTGATTGTCTGAAAGTGAGTGAATTCGAAACTTTTTGAAAGTCAAATGAGAGGGAATAAAAGGACTTTCCCAAACTTTCATATTTGTTTTCTGATCTCCATGAATTCAAATTCTTTTCAAATTCAAAACCCTTGAGCGAAGATGATATCACTTCTTCCATTTAAGTTAAATGAAAGGATATTTGAAAATAATTGAATTTCATTTGGAAATATTTCAATTCATAAACTTCATGCAGATCAATGATTTTCATGAGAGAAGATAAAATGACTTCAAAATATATGAAATATGAGTTGGAAGTTAAAAGGATCAAATTCAAAGTCCTTTTGGAATTTTTTTTCAATTTAGAGTTATTTGAGTTTTATTCAAATTATTTTTCTCCAAAAACAAAATACATGGAAAATAGGGTAACATGATTCCCTACAATAGAAAAGAGAAAAATTAATTTGAATCATTTTGGTATTTTTTAAAATGATTTTTATTGGATTTTATTAGAGCAGGAGCACTGTTTGAATTATTAGAATTTATGTGTATTTTATTTAATGCAAGAAAAGTGTTCACGTTGTAAAAAATCTTTTTCTGAAAATTTTGATATATTATATGCCTATATAATATTTTTAATTATCTTGTTTTATTATTTTAATTGTCTGGAAATTGTTTTAAAAAAAACCTTCCCTCCGACTGGGCCGACCCATCTCTCAGGCCAGGCCGCAGGCCCAGCCCACCTCCTCGCCGTCCCCTAGCTCCCGAGCGGGAATCCCGCCGCCGCAGGACTCGCCGGCCACCGCCGTGGCCGAGACGGCCTCCACGTGTCGTGTTTGCCCTTGCCGCACGCCTCCCGAGGCTGCCCTTCCATAAATAGCGCCCCGGGCCCTCGCCTCCTCGCCTCGTGCCGCCGCTGCCGCGCCCTTGCCTCGCCGCCGCCGCTCCTCGACTCGCCGCAACCGCCGCCGCCGATGAGATCTGCCGCAGCCGCGCCTCGCCGCCGCCGCCTGCTGCTCACCGCCACACTCCGCCCTGCACCGCGCCGCCCCGCGTAGCTGCAGCCGTCGCCGCCCCAACGCCGGAGCCGCGCTGCACCTTGCCGGAATCCGTTCGCCGCCGCTGCCGGTTTTCGGCGAAAAACCGACCGAACCAGTATAAACCGTCGACTCCGATCCGGTTAATTTTTTTCAGTTTTGTTTTTTTGTTAAACCCGGTTTTGTTTTTATTAACCTAGTTATTTAGTGGATGTTCGCTAGGTTAGATCTGTTAGTGAACCTTTTGTTCATTAGGTCTCTGTAGCGAGTGTTCGCTCGATAGTTTTTTTCTCTTCTTTTTAGTTTTCTGCCAGGGACTCATTTGTGATGTATTTATTTACAGATCAGCCCCTGGTTTTCAAACGACTATAACTTTTTACTCGTTAGTCCAAATTCAATGAAACCAACACCCACTCCTCCGTTACGAACTTCTCTATCCATTAATCCAACTCAAACATGTTTTTTGAAAAGTTTAAAATTTGAATTAGATCAGATTTGAATTCAAACTTCGTTTGATCATAACTTGAGTTTCGTAGCTCCGTTGGAGTTGATTCTTTTTGCAAATCGCAGCTCTTGACCTAAACTTTCTGATAAGGCCAAATTCATATAATTTTGGTACTATTAGAAATTGTTTTATGATGCAAGAGTTATTCGCTGGGTTTTGAAGCTTTCCGAATTGTTTTCTTCTTTCTTTCCAACCTTTTGAGTGATTGCTTATGTGTGGTTACTATTGCTTGCTTACGATAGATTGACCGGAGTGTGACGAGTAGAACTATCAAGATTTTTGAGTGCAAATCATCTTCATCAACCTTGCAGGCAAGCTCACAATTTGATCATACCTCTTTCATACCCAGTTTTTATTGCATTAGATCAAACCTCCAACATTGCATGATTAGGATCTAATTAAATTGTGGGATGGGAAGTAGTTGAGGTAGTACCTATTACTTGTTTATTATCAAACCCTTGGGAGTTACTATTACGTTATGCTTACATTGCCATGCTATGCTTGTAGACATGGATTGGGTTTTGAGACTATTCATGACAGATGTGAGATTGCTAATTAATGGTTTACTTAAGGTGGCAACTTAAACACACATCTGGGTGGATTGAGGCACCTGGGTATTCCAGGATTGCCTGTCTAGGCACCTGGGTAGACCAGGATTGCCTGTTTTTTTATGGACCGCCACCCAGGCTCAAAGGGATCATGAGATTTTTCATACTAGAAATTTCTGTGTGCAGCCACAAGCTATTATGGGCTCCAGCATAGTTGATTAAGTCGTGCGAACTCTTACAGGGTAGACTAGCACATGTAGGGGAAAGTAGGTGTAACGGTCTATCCATCGTAAGGTGCTAGCGCTTCTGAAAGACTATGTCTCGGTCATCCGTCTTCTCGAACACCATGTAGTGTGAGAAACCAAACGGAGGCGATCGAGTCTTGTGGGGAAAAGTGCGCAAACCTCTGTAGAGTATATAAACTAATCATGATTAGCCGTGTCCCCGGTTATGGACATCTTGAGTATCTAGTACCTGGATTATCATGTTAATCTCATCACGTTACTTTAAATGAATATTGTTGGGTTTTAGTGATGATGCTTAATTGGGATTGTGAATGCTGTCAACCATTCTCAATGTTTAACAACCACCATGATAGTTAAATAAAATTTATTCCTTTGCAGTAGGGAAACATTGGCTTTTCACAAAAACCTTATAACCGTAGAGCTTTTCCACCAGCCAAATATGCATGTAGTGATAGCCATTGCTCATCATTCTCTATGGTGTGAATTTGCCAGTACATTCAATGTACTGACCCTTTGTGGCTGCAACGTCTCATGTTGCAGGTTTATCTTAGGACGAGTAAGTGATACATTAGGGTTACGATTTCGACACTCAACTTTGCCGTTGGTGTTGATGGGAATCCACAACCTTGTTACTTCCGCAATTTTGGGATTGAGGTAATAGTAATTTACGTTACTTATACATGTGATTTACCTCTGTTATAAATCCTCGAGTACTGTGTGTGTCAGCATACCGATCCAGGGATGACACTTAAGCATAGAGACTTGATCCATTCGGGTCGGGTCGCTACAAGATGGTATCAGAGCACATGTTGACTGTAGGACGTGACTCTAGAAACTGGCAAGCCCATAGCAAAGATTTTCTCTAAAACTTTCCCTTTCAAAAAGATCTTTTACATCTCTTCTCTTCTGAGCTTATTCAAAAATTCCCTTTAGTGAGACCATACCCCTTTCCCCTTTTGACCACACGAAGATTCGACTGATGAGACCATTCCAAGAAGTACAAGATATCGGACAACTAAGACCACTTCAGAATGAAGAGTATTTTCCGTGCATCTGAATAATGGAAACTACAACGGTTGAAGACCGAAGACAAGTAGAATTTGAAGGCTCTGAAGAATTCCCAGATTTGTATGACCTAGGAAGGCTACCCTTATGGAACTTGGCAGACTATGGAAGTTGTCAATACCCGAGATCAAGGTGTATCTGAGAAAGACCGGAGCATGTAGAGTTAAGAACTCAAGGATTTGTCAAGAAAACCCTAAGGCAGGAGATATTAACTATGAAATGATAGCTCATGGAAATGACAAGAGCAGAAACACAGCTATCCATGAAGTTATCTCCCGCTTATGCTGTTGTCACCGTGCTGAGTTAAGCATGTATATGCATGGAAGGATTGGATGGTAGAAGGCTGATGGAGCACCCATCAGCAATACGAAGTTTTAACTTTAGCTGGTGTATCAGCAGGATTTGGAGAATTACATCAAGAAGTTTAAGATGGACTGTAGGAAGCTATATTTTGACAAGGAAGCGTTTCATGAAGAACTCAGGACCCAAAAGTTGAAAGTAGCCAAGCTAGAGGAGAAAAACCTCGAGATACCGAAGATTCGTCAGGAACTGAAGGACAGTAGGACCATGGTTCACGCCAAGGATGTTGAAACCCAGAAGTTTGGAATGCAACTCCAGAAATATTAAAGGACGTCATGATATACCTTGCACCAACAGAGATGATCTGGCAAAAGAACTTGAGAAGGACAAGCATGATCGGAAGAAGCCGTTGGAGGCATGAACAAGACTTGAAGAGTTTGATGACTTTGAAGATTTATTAACCTTTAGAAGACCCAACCCCTGTTATCTACCTATGTTAGATGCGACGTTTGTGAGTTGTCATTTGTTTGATGTTTTTTCCCGACAGCCACAAATAAAATCTGCCTTTTCAAAACTTTTTGTTTGTATTGTGTGCATCCCTCTCTATCTCTCTTATCTCACCCCAAACCCATGGACCCAATAGAGGATGAATGAAGATGAGCTTATATTTTCTGGACCGATGAGTCAATTGGAGACGGACCAATGGATTCAGAACATGGAGGATCACATGAAGAATAACCCTATAGTCGGAAAGGATATGACCCAGCATGCTCTTCAGTGCTTTGAAAGAGGTGTTGCAACTTGGTGGAGGATGTACCAAACCATGAATGGAAGGCAAGGAGTAACCACTTGGAAAGAATTTAAGTTGACTCTGCCAAAGTCTCGGCTTGTGTCCCAAAAGTTGAAGCCTTATGGAAAGGATATGAAGAAACCTTGTGCATGCAAGGTTTGTGGAGAAATAGGACACACCCATAAAGAACACAAAGATGAATGCCCTAATTGTGAAGGAAGTCACCCAGTTGAAGAATGCCCAACTAGGCAGATTACTTGTTTCTTGTGTGAAGGGACTACCCACTATCCTTCTCAGT
Organism: Triticum dicoccoides; assembly: GCF_002162155.2. Lineage (NCBI taxonomy): Eukaryota > Viridiplantae > Streptophyta > Magnoliopsida > Poales > Poaceae > Triticum > Triticum dicoccoides. The sequence continues at coordinate 405,112,469 of NC_041384.1, forward strand.
TTCACATTTACCCCATGGTACGAAGGACCGTACAGCAGAAGAAAGAAGTAAAGAAAGGAGCCCTTATGGAAATTTTAGAAGAACCCGTGATGAAGGAAGATGTGGAGGACACGCCTAAAGAAGACCCGAGTAAACCCTGCACTAAGTCTTGCTATTCATGTGGAGAAGAAGGACACATCTCCTAGAATTGTATGAATGGGTATCTAGTAGAATTCCCGACGGTGGAAGTAGAGTATGACCCACAGGAAATAGAAGCCCTGATTGGAACGGAAAAGTCCAGAAAGAGAAGTAGATTGGATTCCAGGAAGGATCTGAGTCATATCACCTGTTATAGGTGCAAGGAGTCGGGGCACTACCTCAACAATTGCCCAAAAAGGAAACCTCGATACTTGTCAGAAGTAATATGTTTTCGTTGTAATAGAGCAGGGCACTTTTCCAGAGGATGCCCCAAGGAGAAGGAAACTTGTGCTAGATAGTTGAGTTTGCAACAAAAGAAAATGGAGTAGTAGAAGTGGGAACCTTTTTCTTTTATATTGAGGTGTTGAGTTGAGACATGTAGTGGAAAAGTGAGAGATTGTAATCACTTGAGAATGAATAAAGTTAGCATCGTTGGTACTGATATGGATTTTATGAGTTGTTACTCTATGAAGAAGAATTTTGGCCATTCTGAGGATATGAGAAATATGGTCTATGGAAGATTTGTGCATTTTAAGGGTGGTAGTACCCTGTAAGAACTGTTGACCCCTGGAAAAGATAAGGATACTCCACTGAGTGGATTTCGGACAAAATGAATACAAGTTTTGTCTCAATATATGTGATACCCCAAGAGCGTGTGGGATGAAGTTGGAGACCGTCAGTTGTTTGGACCAAATGTGATCAAGGAGTTAGAAGAGAATGTTAAGTTTATTCGAGATAGACTGAAGGAAGCTCAGTCCAGGCAGAAGAGTTAGGCAGACTTAAAAACGTAAGGAGGTAGTCTATGAAATTGGAGATAGAGCATGTCTTCGTGTGTCCCCTCTGTGAGGAGTTAAACGATTTGTAGTTAAGGGAAAGTTAGCCCCGAGATTTGTAGGACCACACCGAGTTTTGGAGCATATGGGAGAAGTGGCCAACAAGTTGGAGTCACCCGAAGGAGTCAGGAGTTCATGATGTGTTTCACATTTCCCAGTTGAAGAAGTGCCATGCAGAGATGGCCAATATTACCCTGTAAGGACGCTTGACCCTGGAAAGGATAATGATATTCCACGAAGAGGACTCGGACAAAATAAGAAGGAGTTTTGTCTCGATTTGTGGGATACCCCAAGAATATGAAGGGATGAATTACTATTGGATATAAAGGAGGTATGATGTTGGTACTATGGAACGATTGTAACTCCGTGATGAGTTTGAATAATCACGTCTTGGTTTGGTACCAACAGAAGGAAGAGAGACAGTATAAATGGAAGGATTTAAGAATACCAGGAAGCTGGATGTTTGGAAAATAATCTGTTGCCCCTAGGATGAGCTCAAGGTTTACAAGTGATGAGATGGGCCATAACCCACAGGCCCTAGGATCTGCCAAGAAGCAAGCACATTCTTGCTGAAGGGAAAAGCCTGGAAGAGGATATGTGTCGTGGAATTGTCACGGCAGATGTCCTTAGTGTCAGGACTTAGTCGCGAGGCCAACGCATCTATGTGGTAGCTTGAGAGGGGTTGAGCGAGACGAGAGACGCGATGTTTTTACCCAGGTTCGGCCCCTCACGGTGGAGGTAAAAGCCTACATCCCGCTTCATTGATATTGATGATGATGATGACCACGGTTACAAGATTGCTCTATCTCGCGAGCTATTGTCTAAACCTAACTTGTCCAACTCGTGGAACTTTTCAATCTTGTCCCTCTTGGGGTGCCCTGCCCCTCCTTATATATGTTGAAGGGGCAGTTTACATGACTAGTCCTATTAGGACTAGGATTACTCTATTACAAGTGGAGTCCTAGTCTTGCCTCCTTTGTAAGGGAATATTCCTTGTGCTTTTCTCATAAACCGGCCCACCATTAAACGTGAACCGGCCTTCTGGGCCATGGGCTTCGTCATCCATCTGACCTGCCCGCCGGGTTACTAATGAACCGCCAAGACCGGGCGGGTAGCCCGTGAACCGCCAAGCTCCGGGCGGGTTACCAGTGAGTCATCCAGTCCGACCGGTTTATACTTCCGGCCGGTTTACGCCACGGGGTATATCCCCGACATTAGCCCCCAGTTTAATTTGGATTTATCCATGTTAAACTGATCTGCAACATAAACTCAAGAGCAAATTTGACAGGTTATGCTCCGGGTTAAAAAATTTTGTAAACCTGTACCTGATCATTCTTAAGTCCTTGTTATTTCCTCCTTCTAGGAAATCCGGGTCAACAGACCAGCTTCATAATCAATTTGCCGACATTGGTTTGTCACCGAGAAATATTGTGAAGAATAACTCCTTTGACTTAGCTCCCAAAGCGTCGGTTTAAGAAATATGGGTCTTGAAATACTTATCTGATATTCAGCTGGTTTGAAGATGTAAAACTTGCCGGTTTAACATTACCAAAATAGCCGGGTTATAAAAACTGATGATCCCGGATTATGACCGTTGATAGACGCCGGGTTAATCTGGTTTGCTCAAACAGAGAATTTGAAAATATTTCTTCGATAATAATATAATACCTGTAGCCCCCAAATCTTGAGCAGAACAAAGTGATGGCTTAAGACTTGCTTCAATATAAATGTTACCAATTTTGAAGAAATCCATGTTGTTCATCCCAGTCAGTAGTCAGAATTGAGTATTCCACATATGTAGCCCCCATGTGCCGGGTTGTCATGTTTGCATCAACCTGGGACTTGTAATTGCTTGATGCTCATAAAAACTTCAACCAGTGTAGCCCCCAAGGGCCGGGTCATTATGCAATAATGAGCAGGGACTTTTGTAAATATAATCTTGTAAACTTTGAACAGCAACATGTAGCCCCCAAGGGCCGGCTTAGTAAGATAATACTGAACCGGGACTTGATATATATACTTTAATGAAAATAACATATTATAATGTAGCTTCCATCGTAGGGCTTGAACCCACGTCCACAAGGTTAATAGCTTTGTGCTTTACCAATTGAGCAATGGATTCTTCAATATTATGGACAAAAACTTGTGTACCTTGAATTGTTCACAGGAGCAATTGGTAGCCCCCAAGGGCCGGCTCATTATAATATGATGAGTCGGGTCTTCAATAAGACTAGTAAAAATGACTTTGCATTAGCCCCCAAGTGTCATGGTGCATGCTTGCAGTGACATGAGACTTGCATGTAATCTCAATTTGAATAATGTAGCCCCCAAGTGCCGGGTCGTAAGCCTGCAGTGACTCGGGACTATTCCTTCCATTGTAGAATAAATCATATCCTTTGATAAAATAATAGCCATTGCGCTAAAGCGACTTTGAAAACCTCAATAATACCGGTTATTAATAACCATAATAATATCCAGCCATGTTGGCTATTCAAGATAATATAATCCGGTATGAAAACCTTATTCATTCAATATCATAATGAAAATTCAGCCAAGTTTGGCTATTTGAATAATATAACCCAATGATTTATAAGCGCATGATTCCAATGGCGCAATCCAAATATATATACTGGCGACTTATAGTCCAAAGCCAAGCCGGTTTAACAAACCTGTTTCTGCATACAACAAGTTTAAAGTGTCCTGGCGGTTTACCGCCGGACGGGTCATAATGCCCAACATATAACCCGGGTTTATAACCAAGGCTGCCCTTAAGAATAATCAAATATGAAATAGATCATACCTGTGACATTGAATCACATTGTTGGTTTTACCAACTTTTTGTAGTAAAGGTGATAACCCCAATCTTGAGTACTGATAACTCCTTCCATATTGTGCCGATTTATGATAAAACCGTGCCAGGCTGTGATAAACACCAGTTTACTCCATAATAGGATGGTAACAGAAAATCAAACCGGGCAGATAGTCTCCGGATTAAGATTTGACCGTGTTCCGTCAATTTGTAATTGACAGTTTGGGCCGGTTTAAAACTTTGTCAGTTTAAAAACGCAACAAAAATAAAAGAAACAGTTATCAAGGAAAATATTGAAGCAAAGGCAATGATAAAACCATTTGCAAAAAGAGGCTTATTTGAGCTGATCAGATGGCGTTACCATGGTCGGACACGACCAAGCTCCCGATAGGTGTAGCTATGGTTCAAGTCATCCAGGTCCCCAAATGAAACCATGGCATTTATGCCGATCAAGAGGCATGGCAATGGTTCAGGTTCGACCAAGCCCCCAAGTGATTCTGTGGCCTTAGGCCGATCAAGAGGCATGACTGGTTCAGACGTGACCAAGTCCCCAAGTGATCTGGTGGCTCTCGCCTATCAAGAGGTATTGCATTGGTTCGGACACGACCAAGCCCCCAAGTGATATAACATGATGCTTTTGAAAAGCTAACTCAAGGGGTAAACCGGAGGCCGCTTTAGAACAACTCCATGTAACCACACATGATGTAAAAGAACAGAGACCCCGCCTTATGAAGCAGAAGCCCCCATGTGATCAATAATATGTCAGGCCAGTAAGGCGGGATACCCATGCTTCAACCGCGCATCATGGCAGCAGGTCCTCTTTGGCAATTTTTAACTTTTTGCAAGAGATAAATTCTTCTTGAACCAGGATCTTGAACCGGATATTGAGAGCTTCAAAGCTTTGTGGGATATATCTTTCCCTTGAACCGGATTTTAAACCGGAATCTTCATTTTCAGTCGGAAATTTTTAGACGGCCTTTAAACTCAAACTTGCGAGAAGTTAATTCCTTTTTGAACCGGACATTGTTAAACCAGATTTGAGCACTTCAGAGCTTTGTGGGAGAACAGATTTCCCTTGAACCGGATTGTAAACCGGATATTTGAGAGCTGCAGTCAGACTGACTTCCCTTGAGCCGGATTTTAAACCGGAATCCTTTCTGATGACCCGGATCTTCTTCATTGAGCCAGGATTTTGTAACTGTCATATACTTTCTAAAATGGAAATTTTCTGACGGCCTTTAAATTGTCATCAATATAACAGTAGCCTCCGGGACCGGGTTATCTTTCCCTCCATCGTCCTGGGGTTCTTAAATTTGCTGAAACTGGCAAAATTTGTTGAGTCATGTCATCGTAGCTCCCGAGTCTCAAAGGTGACTCGAGGAGTTGGCTTGAAACTCTCCGTATTTGACCGTGATATAAACCGGCATAACTTGTATATCATCGGTGTTGATAGCACGATGTGAATCCACAAAAGGTTGAGGTGACTGCGGCGGGTTATAAATGATCCCGTATGAGCCGTGTCAGCAACTCGGCCAACGGTTCCTTTCAACTGGCGATTTGAAGTTAACCAAACTGTAGTGGCGGCGACTTGTGCGCCTGTCCATTGATCCATCCAGTGCAGACGGCGATTGATAGTATGTGATAATTTGCTTCCAATTTGTTGAAAGAAAACCGGGCTACCCAAGCTGTGACTTGCTCATACTCAATAAACAGCTCACGCAGACAGGTGCGGCTTGATATGTTGATGTAGACCAGGCCTCGGGGGCGGCGATTTATGCACGTCCATTGACAACGAGCAAACACGATCCCAGCAAGCCGATGCTTACCGGACCGCCAGGGTAGCAGCTTGTGTGCGTCCATTCATCATGTTACATGATCCGGTTTATCACCAGGCGGGATATTATCAACCCGTGCTCCAAATCCGTAGTATAAACCACATTTGTAATGAATAATGGTTCTGTATATAAAAAAGATACAAACCAACATAATTGTTCTTTGACAAAAACAATATGTGTCCAAGCTAGATTTAGATGGATTTCACCTGATATGTTAGGCTGGAAATTATCTGTCACGGACTTAATGATCACCGGATAAAGCTGAAATCAATCATGGGTGAACCGGCCGTGACGTTTGTAAGCCGGCTCAGTCGGGCAAGTCAATCGCAGGTGCAGTAAGCCGCGTGGACGGGCAAGTTGTCCGTCACATTGTAAGCCGGCACGGACGTGTGAACCGGCCGCGAGAGCGGACAGGCGAGTCATCCATGGTGTTGTAAGCCGGCGCGGAACGCATGAGACGGCCGCGGAAGAGGATGGATTGTACGCATCCATTGGACCATGCAGCATGGATGGACACTGGCGCATGTTTTTATTGGCGCAAGCTCCGTACTCTGTATCATGACAATCGCCCTTGCAGTAATATTTATCCTGCAAAAAATATCGCAAGCGAGAGTAATTATTCTCGGATGAATATGTATTTGAAAAATAGGTAGGACTGATATCACATGGTTATTTTTGTCAGGTGATCACAAACACTTATGCTGGCTAACACTGGACGTAGTTAAACGAAAACAGATAGCCCGTACTGATGTATGTCAACTTCAGCTCATCTTTTAAAAAACTCCGGATGTGCCTGACGACTTAGCCAATGGCCGATTCAACCATGTTTTCTTCAGTCTTCCCTTGGTAGCCCATCATTGGTGTGTCTAGTACTGCAAAACTGTAATTCAACTGTGTAGGGATCGTCTCACGCGGCACCCCGGAGATAACAAGAGCAGGGGATAAGTGATGCAGCGCAGCTAGCAGCTGGTTCACGGCGGCATGGGCGCATGAATAGGGCAGGCCGGCTCGTAGGATGCAGAGGCAAGCAGCGAAGGAACTGAGGTGAGACGAAGGTGAGGCCGAGACGCTCGGCAGCTTCTTGTGAACATACGACAGTGGGTTGGCGGGTCTGTTCCGTCAGTGCAGGCGGTTTTAGAGCGGCGATTCGAAGAGGGGGGAGGTCGGCGGCAGCAAAGCGCGGTAAGGAACCGACACTGGGGTGGCGGCCGAGGCAAGGAGCTGAAGCCGTAGAGGCGTCCGAGTTCACGCCCACGAGCCCTTCTCCGAGTTCGAGTCCTTCTCCGGGTCCTACAGGCGAGGCGCACCCGTGACTTGTAGGCAGAACGGGCGGAGTCGAGACTTGGTGGAGGTGAAGCGAGGCGGTCGGCGGCAATGACACGAGGCTGAACGGGGGCGGCTCGGAGGCGTAAGGCCGCGGCGGAGGCGAAGACCGTTGCGGTGGCTTGGTCCCCGTAGAAACGAAGCGCGATCAAGGCGGCTCGAGGCCTGCATAGGCGGCTCATCGGCCGAGACGGAGGCGGTTTTCCAGTAGATCTCTTTCCCTTTTTTTAATAGTTCAGATAAAACATCTTGCAGCCGGCCCTTGGGCGTACTACTACTTGAAGTAGTATTTTTCTTCAATCTTCACTGCTGCATCAATTCATCAACTCGCTGGGTCACCAATGGCACAACATGTATCCATAATCATCCAGGCGCTTGTACGCATATTGATGTGAATCTTCCACGCCGGCTTTAGTTGAACCGAAAAATTGCGAACTTCTCAAACCCTAGAAAAGATCCCTCCAAGAACTCAACACCACCGTGCGTCTGGCCCCACGGTGGGTGCCAACTGTCGTGGAATTGTCACGGAAGATGTCCTTAGTGTCAGGACTTAGTCACGAAGCCAACACATCTATGTGGTAGCTTAAGAGGGGTTGAGCGGGACGAGAGACACGATGTTTTTACCCAGGTTCGGCCCCTCACGGTGGAGGTAAAAGCCTACATCCTGCTTCATTGATATTGATGATGATGATGACCACGGTTACAAGATTGCTCTATCTCGCGAGCTATTGTCTAAACCTAACTTGTCCAACTCATGGAACTTGTCAATCTTGTCCCTTTTGGGGTGCCCTGCCCCTCCTTATATATGTTGAAGGGGCGGTTTACATGACTAGTCCTATTAGGACTAGGATTACTCTATTACAAGTGGAGTCCTAGTCTTGCCTCCTTTGTAAGGGAATATTCCTTGTGCTTTTCTCATAAACCGGCCCACCATTAAACGTGAACCGACCTTCTGGGCCATGGGCCTCGTCATCCATCTGACCCGCCCGCCGGGTTACTAATGAACCGCCAAGACCCGGCGGGTAGTCCGTGAACCGCCAAGCTCCGGGCAGGTTACCAGTGAGTCATCCAGTCCGGCCGGTTTATACTTCCGGCCGGTTTACGCCACGGGGTATATCCCCGACAATATGCCCTTATCGATAAACGATCTTATAGGAGTTTAAGCAAAACCTGAGAGTTGTGAAGAAACGATAAATGTTTGTTTGGCTTGCAGAATCCATGGATTTATCCGAACTCAGTTCGTCGACAAGAGAAATTCTGCAATGCTTGTGAGGATGACCGAGTGTTAGAATGCGAGATTCGCTAAACCGTATACAAGGTAATGATTTGGGTGCGGGATGGATTGATCACCATACCGACTTACTCTTATTATTCGCCTTGCTATGTGGGATGGTAAATCTGAGTGACTTACCTATAGTAGAGAGACGACGATCAAAATCCTGTTTAAACCTTACAATGGTATAAGAAATTTTCCCCTTGTACAAGGCAGCTTTTGTCAACCGTAGGTTATACGGTGAGGATCAACCCAGACCCATTTCCTGTAGGAGAAACCATAAATGGTTGACCACCATGAGATATCGATAGTTGTTTAGTATTGGCGCCAGACACGTCAGCTAAGAAGACCCAGTCTCGGAAGAACCTTACCTAGATGAAAGACAGAAGAATTGAGGAAAAGGTTATGACACTACCGAAAGAGCTCAAAGAAGGAATTTTCTCGAGGATCTGAGAAGACTGACACTGTCAAGAATAAGGATCGAGTATATGAGTTTTGATGGAATAGTAACCATGCTTCTAAGGGTGGTAGCACCCCAGACCCCTGTGATGGTCGATGGATTTTGAGAAGACCCCAAACCCTAACCTTTTCTTGCTAGCTTCTCCGAATCTCGAGGACGAGATTCATTTTAAGAGTGGTAGGTTTGTAACATCCCAAAATTCTAAATTTTGGAATGTTATAATAAATAGATAGATTTGATTGATTGTTTGATTGATTGTCTGAAAGTGAGTGAATTCGAAACTTTTTGAAAGTTAAATGAGAGGGAATAAAAGGACTTTCCCAAACTTTCATATTTGCTTTCTGATCTCCATGAATTCAAATTCTTTTCAAATTCAAAACCCTTGAGCGAAGATGATATGACTTCTTCCATTTAAATTAAATGAAAGGGTATTTGAAAATAATTGAATTTCATTTGGAAATATTTCAATTCATAAACTTCATGCAGCTCAATGATTTTCACGAGAGAAGATAAAATGACTTCTTCAAAATATATGAAATATGAGTTGGAAGTTAAAAGGATCAAATTCAAAGCCCTTTTGGAAAAAAAATTCAATTAGAGTTATTTGAGTTTTATTCAAATTATTTTTCTCCAAAAACAAAATACATGGAAAATAGGGTAACATGATTCCCTACAATAGAAAATTTGAGAAAAATTAATTTGAAATCATTTTGGTATTTTTTAAAATGATTTTTATTGGATTTTATTAGAGCAGGAGCACTGTTTGAATTATTAGAATTTATGTGTATTTTATTTAATGCAAGAAAAGTGTTCATGTTGTAGAAAATCTTTTTCTGAAAATTTTGATATATTATATGCCTATATAATATTTTTAATTATCTCGTTTTATTATTTTAATTGTCTGGAAATTGTTTTTTTAAAAAACCTTCCCTCCGACTGGGCCGGCCCAGCTCTCAGGCCAGGCCGCAGGCCCAGCCCACCTCCTCGCCGTCCCCTAGCTCCCGAGCGGGAATCCCGCCGCCGCACGACTCGTCGGCCACCGCCGTGGCCGAGACGGCCTCCGCGCGCCACGTTTGCCCCTGCCGCACACCTCCCGAGGCCGCCCTTCCATAAAGAGCGCCTCGGGCCCTCGCCTCCTTGCCTCGTGTTGCCGCTGCCGCGCCCTCGCCTCGCCGCCGCCGCTCCTCGACTTGCCGCAACCGCCACCGGCGGCGAGATCTGCCGCTGCCGCGCCTCGCCGCAGCCGCGCCTCACCGCCGCCGCACTCCGCCCTGCACTGCGCCGCCCCGCGTAGCTGCAGCCGTCGCCGCCCCAACGCTGGAGCCGCGCCGCACCTCACTGGAATCCGTTCGCCGCCGCCGCCGGTTTTCGGCGAAAAACCGACCGAACCGGTATAAACCGTCGACTCCTATCCGGTTTATTTTTTTCAGTTTCGTTTTTTTGTTAAACCCGATTTTGTTTTTATTAACCTAGTTATTTAGTGGACATTCGCTAGGTTAGATCTGTTAGTGAACCTTTTGTTTGTTAGGTCTCTGTAGCGAGCGTTCGCTCGATAGTTTTTTTTCTTTTCTTTTTAGTTTTCTGCCAGGGACTCATTTGTGATGTATTTATTTACACATCAGCCCCTGGTTTTCAAACGACTATAACTTTTTACTCGTTAGTCCAAATTCAACGAAACCAACGCCCACTTCTTCGTTACAAACTTCCCTATCCATTAATCCAACTCAAACATGTTTTTGAAAAGTTTAAAATTTTAATTAGATCAGATTTGAATTCAAACTTCGTTTGATCATAACTTGAGTTTCGTAGCTCCGTTGGAGTTGATTCTTTTTGCAAATCGCAGCTCTTGACCTAAACTTTCTGATAAGGCCAATTCATATAATTTTGGTATTGTTAGAAATTGTTTTATGATGCAAGAGTTATTCACTGGGTTTTGAAGCTTTCCGAATTGTTTTCTTCTTTCTTTCCAACCTTTTGAGTGATTGCTTATGTGTGGTTACTATTGCTTGCTTACGATAGATTGACCGGAGTGTGACGAGAAGAACTATCAAGATTTTTGAGTGTGAATCATCTTCATCAACCTCGCAGGCAAGTTCACACTTTGATCATACCTCTTTCATACCCAGTTTTTATTACATTAGACCAAACCTCCAACATTGCATGATTAGGATCTAATTAAATTGTGGGATGGGAAGTAGTTGAGGTAGTACCTATTACCTGTTTATTATCAAACCCTTGGGAGTTACTATTACGTTATGCTTACATTGCCATGCTATGCTCGTAGACGTGGATTGGGTTTTGAGAGTATTCATGACAGATGTGAGATTGTTAATTAATGGTTTACTTAAGGTGGCAACTTAAACATACATCTGGGTGGATTGAGGCACCTGGGTATTCCAGGATTGCCTGTCTAGGCACCTGGATAGACCAGGATTGCCTGTTTTTTTATGGACCGCCACCCAGGCTCAAAGGGATCATGAGATTTTTCATACTAGAAACTTCCGTGTGCAGCCACAAGCTATTATGGGCTCTAGCATAGTTGATTAAGTCGTGCGAACTCTTACAGGGTAGACTAGCAGATGTAGGGGAAAGTAGGTGTAACGGTCTATCTATCGTAAGGTGCTAGCGCTTCTGAAAGACTATGTCTCGGTCATCCGTCTTCTCAAACACCATGTAGTGCGAGAAACCAAACGGAGGCGATTGAGTCTTGTGGGGAAAAGTGCGCAGACCTCTGCAGAGTGTATAAACTAATCATGATTAGTCGTGTCCCCGGTTATGGACATCTTGAGTATCTAGTACCTGGATTATCATGTGAATCTCATCACGTTACTTTAAATGAATATTGTTGGGTTTTAATGATGATGCTTAATTGGGATTGAGAATGCTGTCAACCATTCTCAATGTTTAACAACCACCATGATAGTTAAATAAAATTTATTCCTTTGTAGTCGGGAAAAATTGGCTTTTCACAAAAACCTTATAATTGTAGAGCTTTTCCACCAGCCAAATATGCATGTAGTGATAGCCATTGCTCATCATTCTCTATGGTGTGAATTTGCCAGTACATTCAATGTACTGACCCTTTGTGGCTGCAACGTCTCATGTTGCAGGTTTATCTTACGATGAGTAAGTGATACGTTAGGGTTACGATTTCTACACTCAACTTTGTCGTTGGTGTTGATGGGAATCCACAACCTTGTTACTTCCGCTATTTTGGGATTGAGGTAATAGTATTTTACGTTACTTATACATGTGATTTAACTCTGTTATAAATCCTCGAGTACTGTGTGTGTCAGCATACCGATCCAGGGATGACACTTAAGCACAGAGACTTGATCCATTCGGGTCGGGTCACTACATCATCGGTATGGATGTCGTTAAAATTGGTGCATGATCATTTTACATAATTGGAAGGTTGTAAAACGGTATTAGGGAACTCATTACACCATTCTGCATTAGCAAAGCAACGAGCAAGATGCTCATCAGTAGGCATGGAAGAAAAACGCTTATTACACCAAGTAAAGACATGACCATTATAACCCATGTCTATTAAGCCACAACGTTTAGCATGATTCGAAAAGCTAGCCATACGACAATGGTTCGATACAGTGCTACTATTCTTCTTCGAGCGATTAACTATAACATTAAAGTCTCCTATGCAATACACTACCTTCCGTGAAGGAGAACACAAATCCTCGAACCACTTCCAAATATCTTGGTCTTGGCCTTATGATGATGAGGATCGCCATAAACACAAACTAACACGAACTTAAAGTTGGTACTGGTATGAACAGTTGCGCTAAGTCACATTCTCACTAGAGTAGTAGATGTCTAGCTTGATGTCCTCCGCCCACATAACCCAAAGGCCTACAACTTGGTCTTCTACAAGAACTATAAAACTATCATAAGGTGGCCTTAAGATATGAGGATTGCCATAAACATAGACTAACATGAAACTAAAGTTGGTACTAGTATGAACAGCTGACGCTAAGATCACATTCTAACTAGAGTAGATGTACATGATGTCCTCCGCCCACATAACCCAAAGGCCTCCAGACCATCCTTCCATAGGAACAATCAAAGCTTGGAAATTGATTGGCTAAGTCTTGAGAATTAATCTTTGATGAAAGCGTTTCTGAGATAAAGGTTACATTGGCGTTGTTCAATGACATTCATTGGCAAGGTACTGCATTTTATTGTTGTCCAGGGTTCTTCCCACCCCTTTGTAGTTCCAGCAAATTAAGTTCATGGTGTTGGATTCTCCTTGACTAGCGTCATCTGTAGTAGTGAAGCAATCTCCACGCTCCCTTGTCGATTTGCAACTCTCGATCGTAGGAGGAATATGATCTGGTCTTTAGGACAAGGACACATGCATGGGTCCCATGGCTCAAAGGATGGCTCATGCCTGCTCCTATGGCCACTAGCTCTTGGATCCATCCACCACAACTTTGCATTTGGGCTGCTCCATGGCCAAATGCTGGTGGAGTAAGGAAGAAAAGCCTTAGCCCATGATGCCATTTTATGGAAAGGAGATGTGGTGGTGGTTGGTGGTGGATCGGAGAATAGGGAGGCAAATTTTGATGTTGGTCGGGCTAAACGAGATGAATTGAGCAATGAGGAGGTTGTAAACGATAGAGAGGATCCACTTGGGGGAGCATGGGTGGCAGTGGCAAGGTGGCCTTGGAGGAGAGCACGAGTGGGGGAGAATGGTATTTGCTGTTGGATTTGAGAGGAGGGCTTTGGGGACGTCGCTGCTCCTGCTTGAGGGAAGGAGTCGATTTGAGTGCGAAGGAAGAGGAGAATGCAAGCGGCTCGGTGGGATTGGCTAGGGAAGAAAAGGGAAATAGGCGGAGGTGGAATCGGGAAGAGGAGGCAATAGGACGAGAAGGAAGGTGGACGAGATCTCACTGCCGTAGCGGCTTAGACCCACATGGCTCAGTGCAGGAGGATGAAAAGAAGTGGATTTGTGAAAGGCTAGTAGCAGATTTAGAGGATGGAGATGAGGAAAGAACGAAAAGATGAAGATCTGAAAATTATTGGGAAGAATCAGGAGCAAGATGCTCAATACCCACAAGGGAGTCATCATCAGAAGAGCCATTGGAGGAGGGCGGTGGGAGAAGATCCGGATGAGTCCGGGCTTGGAACAGACCGAATAACATTACCCTCTTTTTCTGTGTTATACGTTAATTTTGTTTTTATTAGGGACAAATAAACCATTGATAGTTTTATTTAAGAAATAACCCACTCATAGTTGTTTCATGAGAAAACAAAAATACAAATTTCATCTTGCGACACCTTAGCTAGTGTGAATTGTGAAGGGCAAACCTAGATCTAGCAGCAGCATGGCTGAGTAGGTAGGGATCAAGAAGTGTAGGGTGTAGGAAAGATTCATCGCATACGTGCAATGCATACTAATTGCATGCTGACATTCGGCAGGATTTTGTTTAGGAAAGGTGTGATATTAATTACACATTAATTATATGGTTAGTGCTATCGCTAATACTTTGGTATGATATTGATTGCGTGAAAACATGTTGAGCGCTCACCATTGAAACAATCTAGCTCGTTGGAGAACGTGATTTGATGGCCGGGATTACTTGGATTTACTTCTTTGGATCTTTTTTATATTTTTTTAGGGAATGACATGGCTAGCTTTAATGATAATTTAACAACAATTACATCGTCCACAAGACTGGCAAATAAAAAGCTAGAGGATCGTCGTCCCATCTACGAGAAGAATTATTAAGAAAACTAAATTTAGCTAGCTCATGTGCCACACTATTTGGGTCTTTTTATATTGCTATAAATATACTAGATAATAACATTGGCATTTTCTCCTGATATCAGATTTTTTTTCCTACTTTCACCAGACAGCCATTTTCATATCCCTAGTCACCACACCGGACGAGTATATATGATGGGAACTACCAGGTACAGTTAACTTTGTTGGACACGCGACGACGGCGTCGTCCACGACGTCCGAAGATCGGCAGAGCATCTTGGCCGCCATGGCCCTGCGGCGGGGCTGCCAGATCGGCCGGCCCTGGCTGTCGTAGTGGATGGCACCCGAGAAGTTGAGTGGCTCGCATCGCTGCCCCATCAGTATCTCCCGGCGCCACAGAGCTCCGCTGTCGTCCTCGCACACAGCGTCCGTTGCCGCAGCAGCCGCCTGTCGCTCCTTCTTGTGCCCGTTGCTCCGCCGGGACCGCCGTCCTCGCAGCAGGAGGCGGCGTGTGGCGCGCGAGACGCTGCGCGCGCTGGCGGCCACGGCGCCCGACACTTTGCTGATGAGGCTAGTCATGGATGGTGGCCGACTTCCGTGATTCAGTCAGGGTATGTAGGTTGTGCAATGGAGAGTGCAAGAAAACACTGTTCTTGGACTTCATATTTATACACGGAGTACTCAATTATAGATGGAATACAACTAAATCTTTCCCAGTAATGGATGCGCTATAAATTGGAAATCCCGTATAAGTTTTTTATGGTGCTATAAATTGTCACTATTTAATTCTAGTTTAACAAAATAAAATTGAAGGTTTGCTAAAGATATAGTATCAGCTCCATGGAAAATCTTTGGCGTGGGTTTCTGCATGACACAATCTAATTTATTTTTTTATTGAGAAAAGAACGCAATATAGTTTCCCCCCTCCCCCGGAAACTTAGGACTTTATTCAACCAATGTCGGTCCCAGCGCGATCAGCCATAACATGAGACATGAAGAAACTAGGGGGAGTTCATCCAACAATCAATGAGTGTGCATGCAAATTTTCCACACAAGTGGGCTGGAGTGTTGGCATTTCTAGTTACATGGTGAGTATAAAAGGAAATAAACGATAAGGCTAGTCCTTCATTTTCTACTAGTAGAGATGCTATAAGAGAGCGTGCGAATTGTCACGAGTTTGAGAGGTTTACCACCTCCAAACAATCATTTTCCATTACCATTCGCGAAAGATCTCGGAGTTTAGCGAAAATCACCCCATCCGTTAGAGTTGTAGGATCGGCAGTAAGCGGTCAATGATGTTAGGATAGAGCTTACTCCAAGCAGCAATGAATGTAGTAGGTGTTCTTGCTTGACCTCCGGCTCCACTCTTACTTTCAACACACGAGACACTCACATCGGTATTGATTTTCGCCCAGTCCTGCTCAGGCGGCTTCCAACCAAAGCCACGAAGGGTCTTGGTTTGTTCCACCGGAAGCTCCAACAATGCTAAAGTCTCTCTAATCCACTTCAAAGACTGAATCGAATCCATACTTACTTTATCATCTGTGATATTGTTCCTCGATGTCCATATCACCCACATGATGGTAACAATCTTGGCCCGGTCTACCTCCGCTATTCGTGCGTCACACATGATATCCTTGTGACATGTACTTAGGTGTAGCTTCGGTAACATGACTTCCAGCCAAAATCTTGCTTCAGACCAAAACGTGTGTGCACGAGAGCACCTGAGCAGGGCATGCATAATGTCCTGATCCGCCCCCAAGCACACCTTGCATCGAGCCATGGTTGCTATGTGTCGATTCTTGAGTGTCAACTCCATAGGGAGAATACCTCGAAAAACACGCCACCAGGACACACACACCTTGGACGGGACCTTGAGCTTCCATAGCCTTGTCCATAATTCTTTACCATCCTTTTAAGTTTCTATAACAGTCCCTTCCTCTACAGCCAAATGCTCGTTGCGAGTCATTAGAGCAAGGTACGCGGATTTCACAGTATATGCACCCGACTTCTCGTGAGCCCAAGCCCAGAAATCACCCCACCTCCTTGCCGAAGAGGTACGTTTAGAATAGCATCAACATCAGGTGGTATAAAATTTTCCTTTGACTAAATCAGCTTTCCACGTTCATTTTTCACGATCTATTAAGTCAGAAACTGTATGAAGTGATGCTTGACCAATCTGCGTCGATGCGACAGTCGTCTATCTGTCCATATGCTCAGTGAAGACCCATCCTCGATCCTCTTCAGCGGCCCTGTCTCCAACGCCGCTCTTCCCGCAATGATGGCTCGCCAGGTAGAAGAAGCGTTGTGAGGAACAATGGCATGCATGGAATTTGCCAATGGGAAATAAGGCCCCTTAAGCACCCGTGAGCAAAGCGAGCTCGGACTTGTGGTCAACCTCCATCCATGCTTGCCCAACAGTGCAGTGCCGAAGTGCTCTAGATCTCGAAACCCGAATTTTCCTCTGATTTTTGGAAGTGCAAGAGACTTCCAATGAATCAAATGCATGGACCACCGATTGATCGAGCTACTCAACCAAAATTTTGCCATCGGCAAGGAGATGCTTTTATACACTTTTTTGTCAACTTAAAGCAACTCATAGTAAAAGTTGGGACTGCTAGAGCTTTTGACTTGATTAAAACTTCCCTATTCGCGCAAGAAACCAAACTCTCTGTTCCACTATTCATCTTTGATCCCACCTTCTCTTCGATGAAATCAAAAGTTCCTGATGTGATTCTTCCTACTGTTGTCGGGAGGCCTAAATATCTTTCAGTAAAGGCTTCGACTACAATACCAGTTGCTCCTTTCAACAATGTTCTGAATGGATGAGGTGTGTTCGAACTGAAGAAAATGGAGCTCTTCTCCTTATTCACATATTGGACCATCATAAATCCACAAAATATTATTCAGCTGGGTAGCACTCTCCACCTTAGCTTGCATAAAAATACCTTTATCCAAGTTGACTCCTCCAAACTTGTTTAACTAGTGTTCATAACGCAATATAGTTGGCACCATTCAAATGCAGTGAAATTGTACTACTATCCCTCTCTGTCACACATACTCCCTTGCATATGTAGGATAATCTCAGACATCATCACACCTTGATGATAAGTTGATCCTAACTAGTGTTCACATGCATTAATTTAATTTCAATAACAAAATAAAGCAACAACTTACAAACATCAAATGATGAATTCTTACATAGATGTTTTTGGACCATAACTATGTCCTCCTATTTTAGATCTACAAAAAATTGTCATCTCTTCTTGATAAAAGAATAAATTACCTCTTCGTTGCGCTCCCTAACACTTGTAATCGTGGTAGCATGTGAAGCAAATATTTTGGTCCTATTTGTTCTAAAAAA
Organism: Triticum dicoccoides; assembly: GCF_002162155.2. Lineage (NCBI taxonomy): Eukaryota > Viridiplantae > Streptophyta > Magnoliopsida > Poales > Poaceae > Triticum > Triticum dicoccoides. The sequence goes on from NC_041384.1 coordinate 405,130,265, forward strand.
TGTATCAAGTGGTAGACCGCCAACCCTACGAATTGGCGAAGTGGTTTAGTACTTTCTTTTGCTTCAAGATTTAGCCACGTTCCCTTAAAAACACAACATTTTGTAAATATTGTTTCAATTTTCGTCTGCATGAAATGGCAGTCCTCATGTTTGTTTCTTCAACAAAAAACATGCATGCTCATTCTGAGCAAACTTTGGTAGAGGGAAGGCTTCCTTTTGGCCAAAAAACACTACACGCAATGTACACTTGATTTCCGACAAGAAAACATCACAACCACGTGATTCCCCTTCCTCACACCCTTTCTTTCTTTATTTCATCGATTGTTGCCGCCATATGAGGCAAGGTAGTTAATACCCCTAGCTCTAGACTTGTGTCCACATCTAACCTTAACCCTAGCAGTAAAGTAACCCTTGCTTCACCTCCACTTTCCTTTTTTGGGGCCTCCGTTAACATACTAACATTTGTTCACATCGTCATCTCAAGCCTTGATGATGCAAATATTGATGGGAGGCCAAGCACTGGAGGCGACCCGGCGAGACGGATCCGCATTTGCAGAAGGGGGGAGGGTGGATAAAATTTGGAGTAAGGGTTATTAATAGGAATGGAATAGTGGATTGGGGTGTTCCATTCCTATTAATAACCCAACACTCCCACCGCCCTACTGGGTCTACTTGGTTACGCTAGTAGGGCGGTGGGAGTGTTGGCTCGACTCAGACAACTTTACCGAGGTACGCCATCCGGCGACCGGCGAATTGTCATGATGTTAGGGATCTTCATTGTGGGGCTTAAGTGTAAAGCCTCCACATAGTTAAATCAATTTAAAAAGTCGTGTCCTTGGTATAGACATGTTGCTACAGTGTGTTCACACTATCTAGTCTAGTCTCATGGGTCATAGTTGACACATGGTTAACTATTGTTAGCCATAGATAGTCGAGGATATCTATGCATTTCACACTAAGGTGGGAGAAATGCTAGGCATATTTACGTGTTTGACACTAAGGCACATGAGATGTGTTGACCATTGAAGCATGCTATTTCAATTAATTACTTACGAAAGCAATGGTTAGACCCCAAGTGCAAGGGTTTGAAGAAAATGACACAATTTACCTTTTGTCAATATACATGGGCTAATAACCTTCCAATTCCAACTTATGAGAAGCTAGACCGCGTTCTGCCTTCTGTAATTGGAGCAAAAGTTTCCTCTCATAATAGTGTGAGCGTTACAAAGGGATCTGACGGACCATACCACTCTACAAGTGGACTCGGGTGACTCAGATCACCTAGGGAACAAATTGACCTTTTAATTTGAGCTTTCATGGTCGAGCGAGAAGGTTTTCTAGAGACGCTAGAGGCAAAATGGCAAAGGGAACTAGAGGTAATACGAATATAGAAAGATGGTAATAAAAATTCCTACATCTTAGATAATTCTTGAGGGGTTGGGCTAAGAATACTAGCATATTATATAAGAGGTAAGTTGCTATGTATTTAACGATGAGAATGATATTAAATTGGAGGCGACTCATCTTAGTTCAATAGAATACGCTGCTAAATGTGAGGAAGGGGAGACGCTTTCTAAGTTATTAAGAGAGGAAGAGATTCATTAGGCAAAACGTTCTAAAATGAGGGAAGTTAAGGGGGTGACAATATGTTGGGAAACGTAGTAGAAAACAAAAAAATCCACACCTATGAACCATCACTACTGCAGGATGCTGCTAACGCGACACTGCAATCAGAGACCCTTCGAGAAACTGTGTGCGATGCAATAATCGCAAACGGTGTTGTATAATAACCGTCAGAAATGTATAAAATGTTTGCGATGACGGATGCATCAAACACTGTTCAGGTTTTATTTGCGTGTGCGATAAAGGGCATAAGGTCCAGTTCAATGAACTGTTTGCGATAAGAAGGAACAAAAGAAATGGGCAGCCAGATGAAGGCGTGTGCGATACACATCATACGGTTCACTCGGATGAACTATTTGTGATTAGGCCACACAAAAGAAACGGACAGCCAGATCAAAGGTGTGTGCGATATACGGCATGCCGTTCACTCGGATGAACTGTTTGCTTTGAGACATGAGAACAGAAACGGTTCAAATGAACAAGATGTGTGTGATACGAGGCAAATAGGTCTGTAATCGGAGACGTGTGCGAAGACCGATAACAACACAGGCGATTACTGCTAACAAGCCATGTGTGTTGTGAGCAAACGATTGCTGTTATACAATTGTGAGTGATTGATGAAAACATCACCGACAGGTTCCATTGTTTAGTCCATGTGCGATGTGATTTTCTTTGTCCGCACAACATCTACGCTCTGTCTACAACATCAACATATATACTTAAAAAGACAGTATTGCATAACCAAATTAAGCATACAATTACACAAGTGACTACACACATAACATTTCCACACACCAAAGAAAGTAATTACATGCATACTAAAATAGGAGAAACGAGGATCTAATCATCTACTTATTGTTGCGACGACGCTTGCCATTGCTCTGCTTCCGGCTGGATCCCTGGCCGTTTTGGGGAAGGAGGGACTTCCTCATGTCAACGATCCACCTGTACATGTCGTAGCTCGTGTACGCCTCTGAGGGAGTCCTGGATTAGGGGGTATCCGGACAGCCGTATTATATCATTTGGCCGGACTGTTGGACTATGAAGATACAAGATTGAAGACTTCGTCCCGTGTCCGGATGGGACTCTCCTTGGCGTGGAAGGCAAACTTGGCAATACGGATATGTAGATCTCCTTCATTGTAACCGACTCTGTGTAACCCTAGCCCCCTCCGGTGTCTATATAAATCGGAGGGTTTTAGTCCGTAGGACAACAAACAATCATACCATAGGCTAGCTTCTAGGGTTTGGCCTCTCTGATCTCGTGGTAGATCAACTCTTGTACTACTCATATTATCAAGAACAATCAAGCAGGACGTAGGGTTTTACCAACATCAAGAGGGCACGAACCTGGGTAAAACATCGTTTCCCCTGCCTCCTGTTACCATCTGCCTTAGACACACAGTTCGGGAGCCCCTACCCGAGATCCGCAGGTTTTGACACCGACATTGGTGCTTTCATTGAGAGTTCCTCTGTGTCGTCATCATTAGGCTTGATGGCTCCTTCGATCATCGATAGCGATGCAGTCTAGGGTGAGACTTTTCTCCCCGGACAGATCTTTGTATTCGGCGGCTTCGCACTGCGGGCCAACTCGCTTGGCCATCTAGAGCAGATCGAGAGTTACGCCCCTGGCCACCAGGTCAGGTTTGGAAGCTTAAATTACACGGCCGACATCCGCGGAGACTTGATCTTCGACGGATTCGAGCCCCTGCCGAGTACGCCGCACGGTCACGATAGCATGATTTAGCTCTACCATCGGACAGTGTGCAGGAGATCGCATCGGCAACCGCTTCGACCCTCAATTCGGAGCCAATGGCGCCATCCACGGACGGGGGGATAGACCCCACCACGGAGGCCGCATTCTCAGCGGCAATCGAGTCGAGTATTGACCTTACCCTTCATGAGAGCCGTGACGCCAAATTGCTGGATTCTTCCCCGGCCACGGACTCCGAACCGCCCGCGCCCGTGCCTATCGAATCCGACTGGGCGCCGATCATGGAGTTCACCTCCGCGGATATCTTTCAGCACTCGCCCTTCGGTGACATACTAAACTCATTAAGGTCTCTCTCCCTGTCAGGAGAGTCCTGGCCGAACTATGTTCAGCAGGATTGGGATGCGGATGACGAAGAAATTCGCCGCCCACCCACCACCCACTTAGTAGCCACTGTCGACAATTTGACCGACATGCTCGACTTTGACTCCGAAGACATCAACGGTATGGACGGCGATGCGGGAGACGAAGAGGACCCACTGCCCACAGGGCACTGGACAGCCACCTCATCATACAATATATACATGATGGACACACCCAAAGAAGGCAATGGCGATGGGACAGCAAAGGATGACCCCTCCAAGAAGCAACCCAAGCGCCGATGTCAGCGGCACCGCTCTAAGTCTCGCCAAAGCAAAAGTGATGATACCGGTACAGGAGATAATAGCACTCCAGACAGTGCCGAAGACGACAACAATCCCCTCCAGCAAGATGTAGAGTAGGAGGATGGAGAAGCCAGCCCTCCTGAGAGAGTGGCAAAATGAGAGGCGGAGGAAGATAATTACATGCCTCCTCTCGAAGACGAGGCAAGCCTCGACGATGATGAATTTGTCGTGCCGGAGGATCCCGCCGAGCAAGAGCGCTTCAAGCGCTGGCTTATAGCCACGGCAAATATTCTTAAGAAAAAACAACAACAGCTTCAAGCTGATCAAGATTTGCTAGCTGACAGATGGACTGAAGTCCTTGCGGCCGAGGAATATGAACTCGAATGCCCCTCCAAGAGTTACCCAAAGCACAAGTTGCTACCCCGACTAGAGGAGGAAGCATTAAAACCTACATTTCCAGCATATAACGCGGCTGATCGGCCACCTCATGGCCGCGACAGAGAGGCATTTCAGCCAAAAGTGCAGCCCGCACCCCGACACCATTCAAATAAAAATGAAAAGGCACGGGGAAACATGCTAGACCTGCGAGACGTATTGGAGGATAAAGCAAAACACGCAAGATCGATCTAAGGATCACGAGGGCGCGCCACTACGCGAGACGATAACCGTCACGCCAGATACAGAAAAAGTAAATCCGGCCGGGCCAAACACAACGGACAAGACTCATTCGAGCTGCGTCGCGACATAGCCCACTACAGAGGCGCCGCACACCCCATATGCTTCACAGACGAAGTAATGGATCACCAAATCGCAGAGGGTTTCAAACCCGTAAATATCGAATCATACGACGACACAACAGATCCTGCGGTATGGATCGAGGACTTCCTCCTGCACATCCACATGGCCCGCGGTGACGATCTACATGCCATTAAATACCTCCCACTCAAGCTCAAAGGACCAGCTCGGCATTGGCTCAACAGCCTGCCAGCAGAATCCATTGGCTGTTGGGAAGATCTGGAAGCCACATTCCTCGACAACTTTCAGGGCACTTACGTGCGACCACCAGATGTCGATGACTTGAGCCACATAATTCAGCAGCCAAAGGAATCGGCCAGGCAATTTTGGACATGGTTCCTGACAAAGACAAATCAAATCGTCGACTGTTCGGATGCAGAGGCCCTAGCAACTTTTAAGCACAACATCCGCGACGAGTGGCTCGCCCGGCACCTTGGCCAGGAAAAGCCAAAATCTATGGCAGCCCTCAAGACAATCATGACCCGCTTTTGCGCGGGAGAAGACAGCTGGCTAGCTCGCAGCAATAAGATATCAAAGAACCACGGTACTTTAGATACCAAGGATAGCGATGGCAGGTCACTTCACAACAAACATAAGCGCCACGTCAACAACGACAATACCGAGGATACAATAGTCAATGCCGGATTCAGAGGCTCTAAACCCGGTCAGCAGAAAAAGCCATTCAAAAGAAGCACTCCGGGCCCGTCCAGTTTGGACCGTATACTCGATCGCTCGTGCCAAATACATGGCACCCCGACAAGCCAGCCAACCACACCAATAGGGAATGTTGGGTGTTCAAGCAGGCCGGCAAGTTAAACGCCGAAAACAAAGATAAGAGGCTATGTAGCGATGACGAGGAAGAGCCCCGGTAGTCGAACACTGGAGGACAGAAGAGGTTCCCCCCACAAGTGTGGACGGTGAACATGATATACGCAACCCACATCCCCAAGAGGGAGTGGAAGCGTGCGTTAAGGGATGTATACGCGTTGGAGCCAGTCGCCCCAAAGTTCAACCCATGGTCCTCCTGTCCGATCACCTTCGATCGCAGGGACCATCCCACTAGTATCCGTCATGGAGGATTCGCCGCTCTGGTCCTAGACCCAATCATCGACGGATTTCACCTCACTCGAGTCCTTATGGACGGCGGCGGCAGTCTGAACCTACTTTATTAGGACACGGTGCACACAATGGGTATAGACCCCTCAAGGATCAAACCCACAAAAACGACCTTCAAATGCGTCATACCAGGTGTAGAGGCCCATTGCACAGGCTCAGTCACACTGGAAGTGGTCTTCGGATCCCCGGATAACTTCCGAAGCGAGGAGTTAATCTTCGATATAGTCCCATTCTGCAGTGGCTATCATGCACTGCTCGGGCGAACCGCATTTGCGAGATTCAACGCGGTACCGCATTATGCATACCTCAAGCTCAAGATGCCAGGACCTCGCGGGGTCATCACAGTCAATGGAAACATAGAGCGCTCTCTCTGCACGGAGGAGCACACTGCGGCCCTCGCAGCAGAAGCGCAAAGTAGCCTCTTAAGGCAATCCACCAGTTCGGCGATTAAAGACCCGGACACCTTCAAGCGCGCCCGGAGTAATCGGCAACAAGACCGCCTAGCATGTTCCGAGCTCGCATAGCAATGTGGCCCCCACCCCAGTCCCAGCCAAACGGCAAAATTCGTGCCACGCGTACATAATTACACATTGAAAATACCATGGGCACAGGTGGGGAGGGGGGCATGACTACGACATGCCCCAAGACGCGGCTCAACCGCACTAGGGCTTCCCGCTTTGTTATTTTTCTCTCTTTTTGGACTTTACTCTCTGGAAGCCCCGTCCGGCAGTATAATTGCCGGACACACGATGCAACAACCAAGGAAGCAAAAAGCTACGTTGCACCATGGAACTCCCAGCTGGTCCCTGATAACGAGTGAAATACTTGCTTTAAATACCATTCCTCAGGTTGCCCTTGGAGGGGACATGTCAAATAGTCTTACTTTTTTGCTTATCGCACTACTTGTATCATTCTGCTTCGACGCACCTTTTTGAATAAACAATGCATATCACTAGACTATTACCGCATTCTCTATTCTTTTTTATATATATGTTCATTCACGACATTCAGCACCCGTACACTTTGGTACGGCCAAAATGCCAGGGGCTTAAGCGTACCCCATAATACGGCGTGAGAAGTCCGAACACTTTCAACGGTGTGGCACCCCGAACTTATAGCATTATATGCATCAGCTCCGAATCATGTCTTGGGTCAATAGTTGGGTTTGCCCGGCTCCCATGTTTTGGTACCTTACGTTCCGATATATCGGCTAAGGTAGCACTGGGAGAACTACTGCGATTGTGCCCCGGTTCATCTGGGCAAGCACCTCAGTAGAGAAAGCTAAAACTGACTGTCATGATAATGTGAGAGCTGGTCGCTGTTCGAGAGGTCTCGAGTCCCTAAAGACTCATGCCGCTTAGAGCGAGGAGTCGGTTTTGTCCGGCTTAAGGCGTGTACAGCGCCCGAAATCGGCCTTCCGACTACTAGGGGCTTCGCCAAAATTTAAAATTCTAGACTTCTATGGCTAAGTGAGAGTGATAAAGCATTATAGTCCGATTGCCTTGTTCGTTGTGCTGAGCACCTCCCTCGAAGGACCCAACTATGGGAAAAAGAGTGCTCAGATTTATCCCGAACACCCCGACACTCATGGCATGGGGGTAGAAGCCGACGATTGGCCATCTCTCAGATTTAATAAACAGCCGCACAGAAGGTAATATTTTAAATTCAAACAAGCGTTGCATAGCGCATATGAACAAGTTTTCATAATACAGGATCACACGAGCAAGTTCATTAAAAAATTACATCCTTCGCACACTCGTCCGCCACAAGACGGGCACCATTCAGGACACCCTCATAATACATTTTGGGGTGGTGATGCTCCTTGCCCAGCGGCGGCCCCTCCTTCACCAGCTTCTCGGCGTCCATCTTGGCCCAGTGCACCTTTGCATGGGCAAAAGCCCGGCGGGCACCTTCGATACAAACGGACCGCTTGATGACTTCCAGTCGTGGGCAGACATCCACAAGCCGCCTCACCAGGCCGAAGTAGGTGTTGGGAAGGGAGTCGCCAGGCCACATCCGAACTATAAGGCCCCTCATGGCCTGTTCGGCCGCCTTGTGCAGCTCGACCAGTTGCTTCAGCTGGTCGCTCATAGGCATCGGGTGTTCGGTCCCAGTATACTGAGACCAGAACAACTTCTCTGTCGAGCTTCCCTCCTCGGCCTGGTAATACTTCGCGGCATCCGACACGCTGCGGGGCAAATCTGCGAATGCTCCTGGAGAGCTCCGGACTCGGGTAAGTAACAAGTAATTTACTTTCACATGCTTGCTTTGCATACTGAATGCATTACCCGCCGCTATCTTCCTCATCGCCTCAATTCCCTGGAGGGCCTTTTGGGCTTCAGCCTTGGCATGCTTTGTGCTCTCGAGGGCCGCGGCAAGCTCGGACTCTCGCGTCTTCGAGTCAAGCTCCAAAGTCTCGTGTTTCTTCACGAGAGCCTAGAGCTCTTGCTGCACCTCGCCCAACTGTGCCTCTTGTTTCTCCCGCTCGATGCGCTCCTTGGCCGCTTTGTTTTCGGCCTTGGACAACGCTTGCTTCAGGGTCGCCACTTCGGTCATGGCCCCTGGCACATTCATGATGATCCTATCAGTTCGAAACCACATTTTCTTTTTTATATAGACAAGGTATTACTTACCTTTGTTCTCCTTGAGCTGCCTCTTGGCAAGGCCGAGCTCTTTCTTGGACCGCTCGAGGTTCTGCTTCAGTGCGGCGACCTCCGCACTCTGTGCGACAGAGGTCAGCAGCAAAGCCTGCATACGCATACAGACATACTTATATTAGACTCTTGCAGATATTATTTGATCCTCTATTCAACTTTTCTTTGTGAACACCAAACAGAGCATCAGGGGCTACTGTCTATGCGGTAATATTTTTCCTATATTTTAAATACTTACCTCAAAGCTTGTTAGAAGGCTGATACGTCTCCAACATATCTATAATTTTTGATTGCTCCATGCTATATTATCTACTGTTTTGGGCAATATTGGGCTTTATTATCCACTTTTATATTACTTTTGGGACTAACCTATTAACCGGAGGCCCAGCCCAGATTTGATGTTTTATGCCTATTTCAGTGTTTCGAAGAAAAGGAATATCAAACGGAGTCAAAACGGAACGAAATCAACTGGAGAAGTTATTTTTGGAAGGAAACCTATCGGATAGACTTGGACCCTATGTCAGAAGATGAAGGAGGTGCTCACGAGGGTAGGGGCGCGCCCACCACCCTGGGAGGCGCCCCCTACCTCGTGGCCCCCCTTCGGTCCACCGACGTACTCCTTTCACCCATATATACCTACGTATCGTAAAACTTCCAGAACAACACACTAGATCAGGAGTTCCGCCGCCATAAGCCTCCGTAGCCACCAAAAACCAATCTAGACCCGTTACCGGCACCCTGCCGGAGGGAGCAATCCTTCTCCGGTGGCCATCTTCATCATCCCGGCGCTCTCCATGACGAGGAAGGAGTAGTTCTCCCTCGGGGCTGAGGGTATGTACCAGTAGCTATGTGTTTGATCTCTCTCTCTCTCTCTCTCTCTCTCTCGTGTTCTTGAGGTGATACGATCTTGATGTATCGCGAGCTTTGCTATTATAGTTGGATCCTATGATGCTTTCTCCCCCCTCTAATCTCTTGTAATGAATTGAGTTTCCCCTTTGAAGTTATCTTATCGGATTGAGTCTTTAAAGATTTGAGAACACTTGATGTATGTCTTGCCGTGCGTATCTGTGGTGACAATGGGATACCACGTGATTCACTTGATGTATGTTTTGGTGATCAACTTGCGGGTTCCGCCCATGAACCTATGCATAGGGGTTGGCACACGTTTTCGTCGTGATTCTCCGGTAGAACTTTGGGGCACTCTTTGAGGTCCTTTGTGTTGGTTAAATAGATGAATCTGAGATTGTGTGATGCATATCGTATAATCATGCCCATGGATACTTGAGGTGACATTGGAGTATCTAGGTGACATTAGGGTTTAGGTTGATTTGTATCTTAAGGTGTTATTCTAGTACGAACTCTAGGGCTGTTTGTGACACTTATAGGAATAGCCCAACGGATTGATTGGAAAGAATAACTTTGAGGTGGTTTCGTACCCTACCATAATCTCTTCGTTCGTTCTCCGCTATTAGTGACTTTGGAGTGACTCTTTGTTGCGTGTTGAGGGATAGTTTTATGATCCAATTATGTTAGTATTGTTGAGGGAACTTACACTAGCGAAAGTATGAACCCTAGGCCTTGTTTCCTAGCATTGCAATACCGTTTATGCTCACTTTTATCACTTGCTACCTTGCTGTTTTTATTATTTCAGATTTCAAATACCTTTATCTACTATCCATTTACCACTTGTATCACCATCTCTTCGCCGAACTAGTGCACCTATACAATTTACCATTGTATTGGGTGTGTTGGGGACACAAGAGACTCTTTATTATTTGGTTGCAGGGTTACCTGAGAGAGACCATCTTCATCCTACGCCTCCTACGGATTGATAAACCTTAGGTCATCCACTTGAGGGAAATTTGCTACTGTCCTACAAACCTCTGCACTTGGAGGCCCAACAACGTCTACAAGAAGAAGGTTGTGTAGTAGACATCAAGCTCTTTTCTGGCGCCATTGCCGTGGAGGTGAGTGCTTGAAGGTATATCTTTAGGTCTTGCAATCAAATCTTTTTTTTGTTTTAGCACTAGTTAGTCTATAAAAGAAAACTACCAAAAAATGGAATTAAGTTTGTCTCATACGCTTCATCTTTTTAATATCTTTTGCGAGTATGATAGAAAGGAAAATTGTGCCAAAGTGTTAGAAGAGGAAATCTATAAAATGTTTGGCACTAAATATGTGAATGATGAGCATGATTGCAATGTTGTTAGTACGAATTCTTTGAATATCCATGATGCTAATGATGATTGCACTAGTTATGATGAAAATGCCTCCTATAAATATGTCAATTTTTGTGGAGTAGATTGGGTTTGCAAGTACACACCAAATAGGGAAGATAGATATTGTAAGAGGCATAAGTACTTAGAAACCAAATTGTTGCAAGAAGAGCTAGATGAATGTGTTGAAAATTTATCTTTTCTTAGCCCTACTTGTGAACTTTGCAATGAACGTGATCATTTTAGTACCCAATGCAAATTGTTTCATGAGCGTATCGTGTCCAAAAATTATGATGACTTGATTTCCCTTGCACACCATAATGAACTTAGTTGCTCTTGGGTTATGAAGAAATTAAACGTAGAACTAAGGATATTCCAAAATTTGTCCTTGAAAAAGTTCTTAATTTTAATCTAGAAGAAATTTATATGTATTGTGCGGTGAATTGCATTGAAAATCCTTATATTGCCAATTACATAAAGAAAAGAAAACAAATAGAGGATGAAGAGAATACTAATGAAAGGGAAGAGACTTCCCAATATCCTCCTATTATTTCTTATGATGAATCAGGTAACGAGGAGGAGCTTTCTATCCAACCATTCTCATTAATAAGGAGCTCCAAAAAGAGGATTGAACCCGCACATGATGTGGTGAAGAAGAAGAAAAGAAAAAGGAAGAGAAGTAAAAAGGTATCTCTCCCAAATAAAGTTGCTCCTATTATTGCTGTACCTCATGAAAATGAAGATGATATAGTTGATGATGATCTCATTATGCCTATTGCTTGTTGTGATGATTATGATTGGGAAGATAATGATACTTCTTATGATCTTGAAAATCTTTTTGGTACTTGCTTGGAAGAATGTAATAATTGCTATACTATCAGTGCAATCTATAATATTAATGATGAGAGTGATTATGCTATGAAAAGGCCCAAGCTTGGGGAAGCTATGTTTGATGAGGATGACATATTTGAGAATATATTTGCTGGAATTAATGTTTGTCCCAAGCTTGGGGAAGCTATGATTAATGAAGATGATATTTTTAGTCTCCCAAGTTTTGATATGCAAGTTTATAATGATGATAGCATGCCTCCTACTTATGATGATTATTGTGATGACACGTATGCTTTAAAGAATAATAATAACAGTGAACCTTGTCATATTGATCTTAATTTTCAATCACATGATAGTTATTTTGTTGAGTTTGCTCCCACTATTATTCATGAGAAGAATTTTGCTTATGCGGAGAGTAGTAAATTTTCTATGCTTGTAGATCATGAAAATAATGCTTTAAGTGCTGGTTATATTGTTGAATTTATTCATGATGCTACTGAAAATTATTATGAGGGAGGAACATATGCTTGTAGGAATTGCAATAATATCAAGTTTCCTCTCTATGTGCTTAAAATCTTGAAGTTTTGCTTGCTTTACCTTCCTATGCTAATTGATTATTGTTTCCATAAGTTGTTTGCTCACAAAATCCCTATGAATAGGAAGAGGGTTAGACTTAAATGTTCTAGTAATATTCTTCATGACGCTCTCTTTATGTTTCAATTCTTATCCTTTATATGAGCATCATTGAAATCATCATGCCTAGCTAGGGGCGTTAAACGATAGCGCTTGTTGGGAGGCAACCCAATTTTATTTTAGTTCCTTGAGTTTTGTTCCTATTTAGTAATAAATAATTCATCTAGCCTCTGTTTAGATGTGGTTTTATGCTTTTAATTAGTGTTTGTGCCAAGTAGAACCTTTGGGAAGACTTGGGGAAAGTCTTGTTGATCATGCTGTAAAAAAACAGAAACTTTAGCGCTCACGAGAACTGCTGCCATTTTTATTTGGAGAGTGATATTTAGTTAATTATTTTTGCAGATGATTAATAGACAAATTACTCAGGTCCACCAATTTATTTGAGATTTTTATGAGTTCAATAAGTATACGTTTGATACAGATTACTACAGACTGTTCTGTTTTTGACAGATTCTGTTTTCTATGTGTTGTTTGCTTATTTTAATGAATCTATGTCTAGTAAAAGAGTTTATAAACCATAGAGAAGTTGGAATACATTAGGTCTAACACCAATATAAATAAATAATGAGTTCATTACAGTACCTTGAAGTGGTGATTTATTTTCTTATACTAACGGAGCTTACGAGTTTTATGTTAAGTTTTGTGTTGTAAAGTTTTCAAGTTTTGGGTAAGGATTCGATGGACTATGGAATAAGGAGTGGCAAGAGCCTAAGATTGGGGATTCCCAATGCACCCCAAGGTAATATTGAAGGATATCCAAGAGCCTAAGCTTGGGGATGCCCCGGAAGGCATCCCCTCTTTCGTCTTCGTTCATCGGTAACTTTACTTGGAGCTACATTTTTATTCACCACATGATATGTGTTTCGCTTGGAGCGTCAATTTATTTTGTTAGGATTTGCCTGCTGTTATTTATAATAATGTTTTTCATCTTTTATTTCAATAAAAGTGGCATTGATAGCCTTTACTATGCCTATGTTACAAGTATACATGTTGCTGTTTGAAAACAGAAAGTTTACCGCTGTTGCAATAATTCCCTAGAAAAGTCAGAATGTTATAAAATGTTGAAACCTTTTGAATATTAAGCTCTGATAAATTTACTACAGTGGCAATTTTATTTCATAAGTTTTGGAGCTAGGGAAGTATGGATGGTGCAGCATTCTTTACAGACTATCCTGTTTAGGCAGATTGCTGTTATGTTTGCATTGTTTGCATATGTTTGCTTCTTTAATGATTCCATTTGAGGATAGGACTATTAAATATGCAGAGGCATTTATCATGCAATGTTTAATAATAATTTTAGTGATTTTCTACAGTAGAGTATGATAAGGTTTTTGCAATGGTTTATACTAACTTATCTCACGAGTCCTTGTTGAGTTTTGTGTGGATGAAGCTTTTGACATTTAGGGAGACCGTGATATGAGAGGAATTAAGGAGACACAAAAGCTCAAGCTTGGGGATGCCCAAGGCACCCCAAGATAATATTTCAAGAAGTCTCAAGAATCTAAGCTTGGGGATGCCCCGGTTGCCATCCCACCTTTCTTCTTCAACAATTATCGGTTAGTTTCGGTTGATCCTAAGTTTTTGCTTCTTCACATGATGTTTGCCATTCTTAGAATGTATTTTTTTTGCTTTGCTTGCTGTTTGAATAGAATACCAAGATCTTAAATTATTAAATGTTAGAGAGTCTTCACATAGTTGCATAATTATTTGACTACTCATTGATCTTCACTTATATCTTTCGGAGTAGTTTGTTGTTTGCTCTAGTGCTTCACTTATATCTTTTAGAGCATGGTGGTAGTATTATTTTGAAGAAATAGATGAACTCTCATTCTTCACTTATATTATTTTGAGAGTCTTAAATAGCATGGTAATTTTCTTAAAATCCTAATATGCTAAGCATAAAAGATTTGTAAGAATTCTTATGAGTGTGTTGAATACTAAGAGAAGTTTGATGATTGATGATTGTTTTGAGATATGGAGGTAGTGATATAAAAGTTGTGCTAGTTGAGTAGTTGTGAATTTGAGAAATATTTGTGTTGAAGTTTGCAAGTCCCGTAGCATGCACGTATGGTAAACGTTATGTAACAAATTTGAAACATGAGGTGTTATTTGATTGTCCTCCTTATGGGTGGCGGTCGGGGACGAGCGATGGTCTTTTCCTACCAATCTATCCCCCTAGGAGCATGCGCATAGTACTTTGGTTTTTGATGGCTTGTAGATTTTTGCAATAAGTATATGAGTTCTTTATGACTAATGTTGAGTCCATGGATTATACACACTCTCACCCTTCCATCCTTGCTAGCCTCTTCGGTACCGTGCATTGCCCTTTCTCACATTGAGAGTTGGCGCAAACTTCGTCGGTGCATCCAAACCCCGTGATATGATACGCTCTTTCACACATAAACCTACTTATATCTTCCTCAAAACAGCCACCATACCTACCTATTATGGCATTTACATAGCCATTCCGAGATATTTGCCATGCAACTTTCCACCATCCAGTTTATCATGACACATTCATCATTGTCATATTGCTTAGCATGATCATGTAGTTGACATAGTATTTGTGGCAAATCCACCGTTCATAATTTTTTCATACTTGTCACTCTTGATTCATTGCATATCCCGGTACACCGCCGGAGGCATCCATATAGAGTCATACTTTGTTCTAGTATCGAGTTGTAATCATTGAGTTGTAAATAAATAGAAGTGTGATGATCATCATTCAATAGAGCATTGTCCCCCAAAAAGAGAAAGGCCAAAGAAAAAAAAGAAGGCCCAAAAAACTAAAAAATAAAAAGGGGCAATGTTACTATCTTTTACCACACTTGTGCTTCAAAGTAGCACCATGATCTTCATTGTAGAGAGTCTCTCATGTTATCACTTTCATATACTAGTGGGAATTTTTCATTATAGAACTTGTCTTGTATATTCCAACAATGGGCCTCCTCAAGTGCCCTAGGTCTTCATGAGCAAGCAAGTTGGATGCACACCCACTTAGTTTCTTTTGTTGAGCTTTCATACATTTATAGCTCTAGTGCATCCGTTGCATGGCAATCCCTACTCCTCGCATTAACATCAATCGATGGGCATCTCCATAGCCCATTGATTAGCCTCGTTGATGTGAGACTTTCTCCTTTTTGTCTTCTCCACATAACCCCCTCATTATATTTATTCCACCCATAGTGCTATATCCATGGCTCGCGCTCATGTATTGCGTGAAAGTTTATGAGTTTGAGATTACTAAAGTATGAAACAATTGCTTGGCTTGTCATCGGGGTTGTGCATGATGAGAGCATTCTTGTGTGACGAAAATGGAGCATGACTAAACTATATGATTTTGTAGGGATGAACTTTTTTTGGCCATGTTATTTTGAGAAGACATAATTGCTTAGTTAGTATGCTTCAAGTATTATTATTCTTATGTCAAAATGAACTTTTGTCTTGAATCTTTCGGATCTGAATATTCATATCACAAGTAGGAAGAATTACATTGAAATTATGCCAACTAGCATTCCACATCAAAAACTACCTTTTTTATCATTTACCTACTCGAGGCGAGCAGGAATTAAGCTTGGGGATGCTTGATACGTCTCCAACGTATCTATAATTTTTGATTGCTCCATGATATATTATCTACTGTTTTGGGCAATATTGGGCTTTATTATCCACTTTTATATTACTTTTGGGACTAACCTATTAACCGGAGGCCTAGCCCAGATTTGATGTTTTATGCCTATTTCAGTGTTTCGAAGAAAAGGAATATGAAACGGAGTCAAAACGGAACGAAATCAACTGGAGAAGTTATTTTTGGAAGGAAACCGACCGGATAGACTTGGACCCTACGTCAGAAGACGAAGGAGGTGCTCATGAGGGTAGGGGCGCGCCCCCCTGCCTCGTGGCCCCCCTTCGGTCCACCGACGTACTCCTTTCACCCATATATACCTACGTATCGTGAAACTTCCACAACAACACATTAGATCGGGAGTTCCACCGCCAGAAGCCTCCGTAGCCACCAAAAACCAATCTAGACCTGTTCCGGCACCCTGCCGGCGGGGGCAATCCTTCTCCGGTGGCCATCTTCATCATCTCGGTGCTCTCCATGACGAGGAGGGAGTAGTTCTCCCTCGGGGCTGAGGGTATGTACCAGTAGCTATGTGTTTGATCTCTCTCTCTCTTGTGTTCTTGAGGTGATACGATCTTGATGTATCGCGAGCTTTGCTATTATAGTTGGATCCTATGATGTTTTCTCCCCCCTCTACTCTCTTGTAATGAATTGAGTTTCCCCATTGAAGTTATCTTATCGGATTGAGTCTTTAAAGATTTGAGAACACTTCCTGTATGTCTTGCCGTGCGTATCTGTGGTGACAATGGGATACCACGTGATTCACTTGATGTATGTTTTGGTGATCAACTTGCGGGTTCCGCCCATGAACCTATGCATAGGGGTTGGCACACGTTTTCTTCATGATTCTCCGGTAGAACTTTGGGGCACTCTTTGAGGTCCTTTGTGTTGGTTGAATAGATGAATCTGAGATTGTCTGATGCATATCGTATAATCATGACCATGGATACTTGAGGTGACATTGGAATATCTAGGTGACATTAGGGTTTTGGTTGATTTGTATCGTAAGGTGTTATTCTGGTACGAACTCTAGGGCTGTTTGTGACACTTATAGGAATAGCCCAATGGATTGATTGGAAAGAATAACTTTGAGGTGGTTTTGTACCCTACCATAATCTCTTCGTTCGTTCTCCGCTATTAGTGACTTTGGAGTGACTCTTTGTTGCATGTTGAGGGATAGTTTTATGATCCAATTATGTTAGTATTGTTGAGGGAACTTACACTAGCGAAAGTATGAACCCTAGGCCTTGTTTCCTAGCATTGCAATACCGTTTATGCTCACTTTTATCACTTGCTACCTTGCTGTTTTTATTATTTCAGATTTCAAATACCTTTATCTACTATCCATATACCACTTGTATCACCATCTCTTCGCTGAACTAGTGCACCTATACAATTTACCATTATATTGGGTGTGTTGGGGACACAAGAGACTCTTTGTTATTTGGTTGCAGGGTTGCTTGAGAGAGACCATCTTCATCCTACGCCTCCAACGGATTGATAAACCTTAGGTCATCCACTTGAGGGAAATTTGCTACTGTTCTACAAACCTCTGCACTTGGAGGCCCAACAACATCTACAAGAAGAAGGTTGTGTAGTAGACATGAAAGGCTGGCACAGGCTTCAGTCAGTCCGCTCTTGGCGGACTGAACCTTCTTGATCACCGCACTCATAATAGTGCGGTGCTCTTCGTCGATGGAAGCGCCGCGAAGCGCTAACAGCAGGTCGTCCGGTGCCTCTGGTTGGACAGAGGTCACCGGCATGGACGGCTTGCCCCTCTTGGAAGGGGGCCACCTGCCCGATTCCGGAACCACTGGAGGTTCTGGCGCGGTGTTCGGCCGAGGGCCAAATTTGGAGCCCCTGGGAGCCTTGCTCCCTTTGCTCCTGGAGTCCGGAAGGTCGCCTTGAGGCGCCTCCGGGACTATCTCCCCCCGGCTCGGTGCCCCTTGAGACAATACCTAGGCATTGTCCGTAGGGCAAGGAGAGGAGGCGGTTGGAAGTGTATCACTATTCATGTCCGATGAGTTCGAGGAACCGTCCGACGAGGATACGTCGATACGGGCTTGGGGCGGACTGCATAATCATATTCGACGTTAGGAGAAGCAGTGTAACAAAAGTATGCTATGAGTTACTCTGGTATCCGAATACTTACGACTTTGACAGGGGCTTGGCCCTGAGCAGCCACTCGTCTGCACCGTCGGTGGCGGTAGTGCAGCAGTCCGGAAGGAGAGTCCTTCCCTTCTTGGACCCTTCGGCCTCCCCAGTTGGGGCGGCCTTCCTTTTCTTGTCTCCCCCAGCTAGAGGGGGAGAATCTTCATCTTCCTTCTCCTCGTTTTCACAAGAGGAGTGCGTCTCAGAGTTATCGGACGATGTGTCCGATACCACCTGGCGCCGGGAACTCTTTCGGGTTCTCGTGGCCTTCTTCTTGGTCTTCTCCGACACCTCATAAGGAGCCGGAGTCCGCATCTCCGTCAGGAGAGCGTCTGCGGGGTCTTCGGGCAGAGGGGCCGGACAGTTAATCTACTCCGATGTCTCCACCCAGTCCTGTCAAAGGCATGGGATCTCAGACCCCGCGCATGGTTAAGCTATGGGAAATAAATAACCTATGCACAGAGCTTACCAGATTCGCAGGGCGCTTCGCGCTTAGCCCGCGGTCCTCGGTAAGAGAAGGGGGGACCTCGGCGCCCTTGAATAGAACCTTCCAGACATCCTTATGCATCGTATCGAAGAGCTCGCACAGAGTCTGGTGCTGGGCTGGGTCGAACTCCCATAAGTTGAAAGCCCGTTTTTGACACGGGAGGATCCGGCGGAAGAGCATGACCTGGACTATGTTGACAAGCTTAAGTTTCTTGCTTGTCATGTTCCGGATACACTTCTGGAGTCCATCCAGCTCCATCGATGAGCCCCAAGACAGGCCCTTCTCCTTCCAGGAAGTGAGCCACGTGGGGATTCCGGATCGAAACTCGGGGGCCACCACCCAGTTGGTGTCGCGCGGCTCGGTGATGTAGAACCACCCCGATTGCCACCCCTTTATGGTCTCCACGAAGGAGCCCTCGAGCCATGTAACGTTGGGCATTTTGCCCACCATGGCTCCGTCGCATTCCACTTGTTGGCCGCCTACTACCTTCGGCTTGATATTGAAGGTCTTCAGCCATAGGCCGAAGTGGGGACGGATGCGGAGGAAAGCCTCGCACACGACGATGAACGCCGAGATGTTGAGGATGAAATTCGGGGACAGATCATGAAAGTCCAGCCCATAATAGAACATAAGGCCGCGGACGAATGGATGGAGGGGAAACCCCAGTCCGTGGACGAAGTGGGGGAGGAAAACCACCCTTCGTGAGGTTCCGGGGTAGGGACGATCTGCCCCGCGGCTGGCAGCCGGTGCGCGATATCCGCGGCTAAGTATCCGACTCCACGTAGTTTTTTTATGTGTCCCTCCGTGACGGAGGAGGCCATCCACTTGCCTCCCGCTCCGGACATGTTTGGAGAGAGTTGAGGAGAAAGATGTGGACTTGGGCGCTGAAGCTCGAGTGCGCGAGAATGGATGAGCAAGGAGGAAGAAGGCGTGGGTAGAAAAAGGTGAAACCTTATCCCTTTATGAGGGCGGACAAACTATGTGCCCCCACCAGCCTGGTAAAACTCGCTTATCCCCCAAGCGCCGTAATCGATGGCGCGGTTGGGTTACCCAAGTCCGTATTAATGGGAATCCCGTAATAAGGGGGCACAATCTCTGCTTCAACAAGATGTGCCAAGGAAACCGCATCGTGAAACACGCTGAGATTGGTTATGAAAAATGATTCGAATAAAGACCTGGTTGCTTGTGGTGTGATGCCACACTACGGGGTACGTCAGTAGATTAGATTTGTGTAAATATTATTCCCTCTACGGTGGTATGTGGAACTTATTTTGCAGAGCCGGACACGATCCTCATGTTCAAAATCTTTTATGAAGTATTCGGAGGAGGAACCTGCCTTGCAATGTCGAAAACAATCTGCGCGCCGAACTCATCGTCATTGAAGCCTGGTTCAGGGGCTACTGAGGGAGTCCTGGATTAGGGGGTATCCGGACAGCCGGATTATATCCTTTGGCCGTACTGTTGGACTATGAAGATACAAGATTGAAGACTTCGTCCCGTGTCCGGATGGGACAGTCCTTGGCATGGAAGGCAAGCTTGGCAATACAGATATGTAGATCTCCTTCCTTGTAACCGACTCTGTGTAACCCTAGTCCCCTCCAGTGTCTATATAAACCGGAGGGTTTTAGTCCGTAGGACAACAGACAATCATACCATAGGCTAGCTTCTAGGGTTTAGCCTCTCTGATCTCGTGGTAGATCAACTCTTGTACTACTCATATTATCAAGAACAATCAAGCAGGACGTAGGGTTTTACCTCCATCAAGAGGGCCCGAACCTGGGTAAAACATCGTGTCCCCTGCCTCCTGTTACCATCCGCCTTAGATGCATAGTTCGGGACCCCCTACCAGAGATCTGCCGGTTTTGACACCGATAGCCTCCTTGGCCGTGTACACGACGTGAGCTTTGTCGAGTTTCTCCATCCAGGGAGACTTCCAGGCACGCTTGTCCTTGTTGCACGAATCCTTCATGTCTCTGTAGTAGGGGTCGATGATGGCCTCAGCAAGGTGAACCAGTGAGTCCTTCTCATGCTCCTTGCTGCCCCTGATCTTGTATTGGTCCTGGATGTCGATAAGATTTTGGCAGGCGATGCCCGAATTCTCGAGCTCCTTTACATCATTGGTGATGTCCATCATAGAGAACATGTAGTGGGGGGCTGTTGACAAACCTGGTGAAATGCTCGCAAGGCCTTGTGGCAAGGCAGTACTGGTAGACGAGGACGTGGTGGCGCACGCACATCTAGGCGACGGTGACCTTGGGACGAGACCCGGCACGAGTGCGGGTGTACTCGAGGTCGAACCCGGCCACCTTATACTTCTCCTCGGCAAGCAACAGCTACATGATGTGGATGGAGTGCTCCGCCTAGACTGGGTCATTGGTGTACACCACCGAGAGGTCCATGAACCTTCTGTGGGTGTCCACCATGGCACACATGGTGAACTGGTGCTCGTCATCGGCAGCCTCTCAGAGCGCCATTGGAGCCGCGCAGGATACCCTCTAAGAATTTCTTGTGGTGGGTGTGCTTCTTGCAATGGTGGGGCGCGATCGAAAGGTTGAAGAGACACAAGGGTAGGTTAAATGGGCGCTGTAATATATGGGAGCCGGCCAGCCTGTAATCGTCACGTCTTGTCACGACGTTCGTAGCGGAGGATTCCAGAATCCAGTGCATGCTTGACAACACGCACCCCAGGCGTGGGCTCGAAGAGCCTGTTCCTGCGCTACCACACAAGCTTCCCGCCCAGCTAGTTTGGCCACGCGTCGGCTAGAAGAGGGAAAAATCATGCGCGTTTACTGGCAAAAAGCTTCATAAAAACAAAGTGTGTGGAATGACTTCGGTCATAAGTTTACCCTTGGGTGATGAGGTCAAAGTTACACAGAAGGGTGATGATGGACACTCGAGTGTGATAATTAATTCTGCGCTCTACAGTGCACACGGTGGAAGAAACCAACTGTGTGCAATAATGTCGAAGATCGTAGTCGAGTTAGCTATACATACCGTGTGCTGTGAGATCGACAAGGTAAACTGATTCGAGAATGGTTAATAAATCTAAGACCATTGCATATTAAGGTCAAAATAGTGCTAGCAATATACGAGTCTCATATGATGCCATTTCAACGATTGTACCACAAAATCTCGAAATGTTACAAGGTTCAAATTCATGAGTTATATGGCTCAAATTCGAAGATTACAAGGTTCAAACTGATATTAGAAATGAAATTCAGCTCATCAGCTGCAAACGCTCACGCTGATGCACTGAACATGGATATCAGAAAGGTTCAAACTAATATCACCGCTTCTAAGTCTGGCTTCGAAACCTCACAATTTTTGCAAAGGGTTCAGCCACTGAGAAGTCATGTATGGGGTTGACCCGATGACCTCCGATTACTATGTCATCTGAAGTTCCAAAATGAAATTCAGCATTTTTGGAGACTACTCCATTCTACCGCAGGCGCTGGCATTGATCAACAGACCATTCATTTTTGTGAAATAAATGTAGGGCAAACCTCATTTCCTTCAGCACCCTTGCTCTGAGAACAAAGAACCTGGCGAATATAATCTCCGGTAAGGTCCCTCGGTAGGAGTTCAAAGTAATTTCTGAGAGATGCAGATCTAGGCATTCGACGTGCTTGTTATATTGTATCACATTATCCACCATTGGGCCTAATCTTATCTGCAAAAGAAGAAAACGTGTTAGTGCCTACATGCAGTTTTGAACATTACTATAGGCCTAGCTATTTGGTTTGCAGGATTTGTAAAATGCACTAACATGCCATCTTTGATCTGACATGATTAACATGGGCATTTGATTGCATTCTAGAAAAATGTAGCCTTCTTCACAAGAGGTTGGAGTGGATAAAAAGTTCCCTAACATAACTAGTACAGATGAATCCAAAGGAGAAATGCTTATTGATTGTAACCATATGGATCAAGCAACCAATATGGGGGGGCATGTATGCACTAAAATCCTCGAAAAGAACCTTCAGAAATCATAGTACATTGTCATTTGATACGTCTCCAACGTATCTATAATTTTTGATTGCTCCATGCTATATTATCTAATGTTTTGGACTATACTGGGCTTTATTTTCCAATTTTATATTATTTTTGGGACTAACCTATTAACCGGAGGCCCGTACCAGAATTGTTGTTTTTTTCCTATTTCAGTGTTTCGAAGAAAAGGAAAATCAAACGGAGTCCAATTGACCTGAATCTTCACGGAACTCATTTTTGGAAGGAAAGAAGCCCAGAAGACTTGGAGTGCACGTCAGGGGATCTACGAGGAGGTCACGAGGGAGGGGGGCGCCCACCCCTTGGGCGCGCCCTCCACCCTCGTGGGCCCCTTGTCGCCCCCCTGACATACTTCTTCCTCCTATATATCTCCATATACCCTAAAAACATCGGTGCGCACAATAGATCGGGAGTTCCGCCGCCAGAAGCCTCCGTAGCCACCGAAAACCAATCTAGACCCGTTCCGGCACCCTGCCGGAGGGGGCAATCCTTCTCCGGTGGCCATCTTCATCATCCCGGTGCTCTCCATGACGAGGAGGGAGTAGTTCTCCCTCGGGGCTGAGGGTATGTACCAGTAGCTATGTGTTTGATCTCTCTCTCTCTCTCTCTCTCTCGTGTTCTTGAGATGATACGATCTTGATGTATCACGAGCTTTGCTATTATAGTTGGATCCTATGATGTTTTCTCCCTCCTCTACTCTCTTCTAATAGATTGAGTTTCCCCTTTGAAGTTATATTATCGGATTGAGTCTTTAAAGATTCGAGAACACTTGATGTATGTCTTGCCGTGGATATCTATGGTGACAATGGGATATCACGTGATTCACTTGACGTATGTTTTGGTGATCAACTTGCGGGTCCGCCCATGAACCTATGCATAGGGGTTGGCACACATTTTCGTTGTGATTCTCCGGTAGAACTTTGGGGCACTCTTTGAGGTCCTTTGTGTTGGTTGAATAGATGAATCTGAGATTGTGTGATGCATATCGTATAATCATGCCCACGGATACTTGAGGTGACATTGGAGTATCTAGGTGACATTAGGGTTTTGGTTGATTTGTGTCTTAAGGTGTTATTCTAGTACGAACTCTAGGGCTGTTAGTGACACTTATAGGAATAGCTCAACAGATTGATTGGAAAGAATAACTTTGAGGTGGTTTCGTACCCTACCATAATCTCTTCGTTCGTTCTCCGCTATTAGTGACTTCGGAGTGACTCTTTGTTGCATGTTGAGGGATAGTTATGTGATCCAATTATGCTATTATTGTTGAGAGGACTTGCACTAGTGAAAGTATGAACCCCAAGGCCTTGTTTCCTAGTTTTGCAATACCGTTTACGCTCACTTTTACCATTAGTTACCTTGCTGTTTTTATATTTTCAGATTACAAAAACCTATATCTACTATCCATATTGCACTTGTATCACCATCTCTTCACCGAACTAGTGCACCTATACAATTTACCATTGTATTGGGTGTGTTGGGGACACAAGAGACTCTTTGTTATTTGGTTGCAGGGTTGCTTGAGAGAGACCATCTTCATCCTACGCCTCCTACGGATTGATAAACCTTAGGTCATCCACTTGAGGGAAATTTGCTACTGTCCTACAAACCTCTGCACTTGGAGGCCCAACAACGTCTACAAGAAGAAGGTTGTGTAGTAGACATCAAGCTCTTTTCTGGCGCCGTTGCCGGGGAGGTTAGCGCTTGAAGGTATATCTTTAGATCTTGCAATCGAGTCTTTTTGTTTCTTGTTTTATCACTAGTTTAATTTATAAAAGAAAACTATAAAAAATGGAATTGAGTTTGTCTCATACGCTTCATCTTTTTAATATCTTTCGTGAGTATGATGGAAAGGAAAATTGTGCCAAAGTGTTAGAAGAAGAATGCATTAAAATGTTTGGCACTAAATATTTGAATGATGAGCATGATTGCAATGTTGTTAGTACGAATTCTTTGAATATCCATGATACTAATGATGATTTCACTAGTTATGATGAAAATGTCTCCTATAAACATGTCAATTTTTTTGGAGTGCATTGGGTTTGTAAGTACACACCAAATAGGGAAGATAGATATTGCAAGAGGCATAAGTACTTAGAAACTTAATTGTTGCAAGAAAGTCTTGTTGATTGTGCTAAAAGATTCAATATTTTTTGCGCCCCTTGTGAACTTTGCAATGAACATGGTCATTTAAATCTCCAATGCAAATTGTTTCATGACCAAATCGTATCCAAACATTGTGATAATTTGATTACCCTTGAGCATCATAAAGAGCTTAGTCTTCTTTTGGGGTATGAGGAAATGAAACGTATAACTGAGGGTATTCCAAAGTTTAATCTTGATAGATTTCTTGATTTTTATCTAGAGAAAATTTATATGTATTGTGCGGTGAATTGTATTGAAAATCCTTATATTGCCAACTACATGAAGAAAATAAAAAAATAGAAGATGAAGAGAATACTAATGAAAGGGAAGAGGCTTCCCAATACCCTCCTATTATTTCTTATGATGAATCACGTAACGAGGAGCCTCCTATTCAACCAATCTCATTAATAAGGAGCTCCAAAAAGAGGATTGAACCCACACATGATGTGGTGAAAAAGAAGAAAAGAAAAAGGAAGAGAGGTAAAAAGATGTCTCTCCCAAATAATGCTGCCCCTATTACTATTGTGCCTCATGAAAATATAATTATGGAAGGTAATGATACTTCTTATGATCTTGAAAATCTTTTTGGCACTTGCTTGGAAGAATATGATAATTGCTATACTATTGGTGCTATCCATACTATTAATGATGAGAGTGATTATGCTTATGATATGAAAAGGCCAAAGCTTGGGGATGATATGTTTGATGAAGATGATGTTTTTGAGAATATATTTGATGGAATTAATGTTTGTCCCAAGTTTGGGGATGCTACGTTTAATAAAGATAATATTTTTAGTCTCCCAAGTTTTGATATGCAAATTTATAATGATGATAGCATGCCTCCTACTTATGATCATTATTGTGATGATACATATGCTATAAAAAGTAGTGATTATATTTATAAAACTTGTCATGATTATGATTACCCCTTCTCTGAACATTACTCTTTTAATGTGGAAACACTTTATTGTATTCAAGTCTCTTATGACACTCCCACTATTCCGAATGAGAAGAATTTTGCTTATGTGGAGAGTAATAAATTTTCTATGCTTGTAGATCATGAAAAGAATGATTTAGGTGCTGGTTATATTGTTGAATTCATTCTTGATGCTACTGAAAATTATTATGAGGGAGAAACTTATGCTTGTAGGAATGGCAATAATATCAAGTATCCTCCCTATGTCCTTAAAGTTTTGAAGTTATGCTTGTTTTACCTTCCTATGCAAGTTGATCCTTGTTCCCACAAGTTGTTTGCTCACAAAATCCCTATGCATAGTAAGAGGGTTAGACTTAAATGTGCTAGTCATATTCTTCATGATGCTCTCTTTATGTTACAATTCTTATTTACTATGTGAGCATCATTGAAATCATCATGCCTAGCTAGGGGCGTTAAATGATAGCGCTTGTTGGGAGGCAACCCAATTTTATTTTAGTTCCTTGCTTTTTGTTCCTGTTTAGTAATAAATAATTTATTTAGACTCTGTTATTATTGAGTTTTTATGTTTTAAATTAGTGTTTGTGCCAAGTAGAACCGTTGGGAAGACTTGGGGAAAGTCTTGTTGATTATACTGTCAAAAACAGAAACTTTAGCGCTCATGAGAATTGCTGCCATTTTTATTTGGAGAGTGATATTTAGTTAATTCTTTTTGAAGATGATTAATAGATAAATTCCTCAGGTCCAGAAATTTATTTGAGAATTTTATGAGTTCCATAAGTATACGTTTGATCCAGATTACTACAGACTGTTCTGTTTTTGACAGATTCTGTTTTTCATGTGTTGTTTACTTATTTTGATGAATCTATCGCTTGTAAAATAGTTTATAACCCATAGAGAAGTTGGAATACAGTAGTTTAACACCAATATAAATAAAGAATGAGCTCATTACAGTAACTTGAAGTGGTCTTTTGTTTTCTTTCGCTAACAGAGCTTACGAGTCTTCTGTTATGTTTTGTGTTGTGAAGTTTTCAAGTTTTGGGTAAGGATTCGATGGACTATGGAATAAGGAGTGACAAGAGCCTAAGATTGGGGATGCCCAAGGCACCCCAATGTAATATTCAAGGATAGCTGAGGGAGTCCTGGATTAGGGGGTGTTCGGATAGCCGAACTATACCTTCAGCCGGACTCCTGGACTATGAAGATACAAGACTGAAGACTCCGTCCCGTGTCCGGAAGGGACTTTCCTTGGCGTGGAAGGCAAGCTTGGCGATACGGATGTTCAGATCTCCTACCATTGTAACCGACTCTATGTAACCATAACCCTCTCCGGTGTCTATATAAACCGGAGGGTTTTAGTCCGTAGGACAACATACACATCAACAATCACACCATAGGCTAGCTTCTAGGGTTTAGCCTCTCTGATCTCGTGGTAGATCTACTCTTGTACTACCCATACCATCAATATTAATCAAGCAGGACGTAGGGTTTTACCTCCATCGAGAGGGCCCGAACCTGGGTAAAACTTCGTGTCCCTTGCCTCCTGTTACCATCCGGCCTAGACGCACAGTTCGGGACCCCCTACCCGAGATCCGCCGGTTTTGACACCGACATTGGTGCTTTCATGGAGAGTTCCTCTGTGCCGTCGCTGTCAGGCCCAATGGCTCCTACGATCATCAATGGTGATGCAGTCCAGGGTGAGACCTTCCTCCCCCGACAGATCTTCGTCTTTGGCGGCTTCGCACTGCGGGCCGATTCACTTGGCCATCTAGAGCAGATCGAAAGCTACACCCCTGGCCGTCAGGTCAGATTCGGAAGTTTAAACTACACGGCTGACATCCGCGGGGACTTGATCTTCGACGGATTCAAACCACTGCCGAGTGCGCTGCACTGTCACGACGAGCATGATCTAGCTCTGCCGCCGAACAGTTCCCTAGAGGCCGCACCCGCATCGGCTCCAACCCTTAGTTCGGAGCCAACCGCACCGATCGAGGGTGGGCAGTTGGACGCCACCTCGGGGGCTGTGATCCCAACGACGATTGAGCCGAACACCAGCCCCGTACTCTGCAAGACTCATGACTCCATGGGGCCGGATTCTTCGCCGGACTCCGAACCCTCCGCGCCCCTGCCGATCGAATCCGATTGGGCGCCGATCATGGAGTTCACGGCCGCGGACGTCTTTCAGCACTCGCCTTTCGGTGATATCCTGAAGTCACTGAAGTCTCTCTCTTTATCAGGAGAGCCCTGGCCGGACTACGGTCAGCAAGGTTGGAGTACGGACGATGTAGAAATTCAAAACCCACGCACCACCCACTTTGTAGCCACTGTCGACGACTTAACCGACATGCTCGACTACGACTCCGAAGACATCGACGGTATGGACGCCGATGAAGGAGATGATGAAGAACCAGCGCCCACTAGGCCCTGGAAATCCACCTCGTCATATGACATATACATGGTGGACACCCCAAAAGAGGGAGATGGCGATGGAACAGCGGAGGATGACCCCTCCAAGAAACAGCAAAAGCGCCGGTGTCAGCGGCGCCGCTCAAAATCCCGCCAACACAAAAACGGTGATTCCAGCACGGGAGATAATAATACTCCAGAGAGTGCCGAAGAAAACCCCCTCCAGCAAGGTTTAGCACAGGAGGATGGAGAAACCAGCCCTCATGAGATAGCGGCAGACAGAGAGGTTGAGGACGATAATTATATGCCTCCCTCCGAAGACGAGGCAAGCCTCGACAACGACGAATTCGTCATGCCAGAGGATCCCGTTGAGCAAAAGCGTTTCCAATGCAGGCTTATCGCCACGGCAAGAAGCCTCAAGAAAAAACAGCAACAGCTCAGAGCTGATCAAGATTTGCTGGTTGACAGATGGACTGAAGTTCTTGCGGCCGAAGAGCATAAACTCGAACGCCCCTCCAAGAGTTACCCAAAGCACAGGTTGCTACCCCGATTAGAGGAGGAAGCACTTGATGCGGCCGAACGGCCACCTCGTGGCCGTGACAGAGAGGCCTCCCGCCCTCCACTCAAGCCGCACCCCGTACCAAGGCACGGGAATATGCGTCGGACTTACGAGACATGTTGGAGGACAAGGCAAGGCAAACACGATCGATCTACGGATCACGTGGGCACCCCACGGCTCGAGACGGTAACCATCACGCCGGCCACACATTCGGCAGGGCCGAACATAGTAGACAAAGCTCATTGGAGCTACGTCATGATATCGCCCAGTACAGAGGCGCCGCACACCACTGTGCTTTACAAACGAAATAATGGATCATCAAATCCCCGAGGGTTTCAAACCCGTAAACATCGAATCATATGATGGCACAACAGACCCTGTGGTATGGATCGAGGATTATCTCCTTCATATCCACATGGCCCGCGGCGACGATTTTCACGCCATCAAATACCTCCCACTCAAGCTTAAAGGACCAGCTCGGCATTGGCTCAACAGCTTGCCAACAGGGTCAATCAGTTGTTGGGAGGACCTGGAAGCCGCATTCCTCGACAATTTCCAGGGCACTTATGTGCGCCCCCCAGACACCGATGACCTAAGTCACGTAATCCAGCAGCCAGAGGAATCGGCCAGACAATTCTGGACACGGTTCCTAACAAAGAAAAATCAAATAGTCGACTGTCCGGACGCTGAGGCCCTAGCAGCCTTCAAGCACAATATCCGTGACGAGTGGCTGGCCCGACACCTCAGACACGAAAAGCCAAAATCTATGGCAGCACTCACGACACTCATGACCCGCTTTTGCGTGGGAGAAGACAGCTGGCTCGCTCGTAGCAAAAATATGACCAAGAACCCTGGTAGTTCGTACACCAGGGACATTAGTGGCAGGTCGTGTCGAAACAAGCAGAAGCGCCGCATTAACGGCGACAATGCTGAGGATACGGCAGTTAATGCCGGATTCAGAGGCTCTAAATCCGGTCAGCGGAAGAAGCCATTCAAACGGAATCCTAGGGGGCCGTCCAGCTTGGACCGAATACTTGACCGCTTGTGCCAAATACATGGCACCCTCGAAAAGCCGGCCAATCACACCAACAGGGATTGTTGGGTGTTCAAGCAGGCAGGCCAGTTAAGCGCCGACAATGAAGACAAGGGGCTGCATAGCGATGACGATGAGGAGCCCCGGCCGCCGAACAACAATGGACAGAAGGGTTTTCCCCCACAAGTGCGGACGGTGAACATGATATACGCCACCCACGTCCCCAAAAGGGAGCGGAAGCGCGCGTTAAGGGACGTATACGCGGTAGAGCCAGTTGCCCCAAAGTTCAACCCATGGTCCTCCTGCCCGATCACCTTTGATCGAAGAGACCATCCCACTAGCATCCATCATGGAGGATTTGCCGCATTGGTTCTAGACCCAATTATTGACGGATTTCATCTCACTAGAGTCCTCATGGACTGCGGCAGCAGCCTGAACCTGCTTTACCAGGATACCGTATGAAAAATGGGCATCGATCCCTCGAGGATTAAGCCCACCAAAACGACCTTTAAAGGCGTAATACCAGGTGTAGAGGCCAACTGTACAGGCTCAGTCACACTTGAAGTGGTCTTCGGATCCCCGGATAATTTCCGAAGCGAGGAATTAATCTTCGACATAGTCCCGTTCCGCAGTGGCTATCATGCACTGCTCGGACGAACCGCATTCGCCAAATTCAATGCGGTACCGCACTACGCATACCTTAATCTCAAGATGCCAGGCCCTCGTGGAGTAATTACGGTCAATGGAAACACCGAACGCTCCCTCCGAACGGAGGAGCACACGGTGGCCCTTGCAGCGGAAGTACAAAGCAGCCTCTCCAGGCAGTTCTCCAGTCCGGCCATTAAACGTCCGGACACCGTCAAGCGCGCCCGGAGTAACCTACAACAAGACCGTCTGGCACGTTCCGAGCAGGCGTATCAATGCGTCCCCAACCCCAACCCTCGCAAAAAGGCGACGCCAGTACTTCGCGTCCATAACTACGCTCTGGAAATACCATGGGCATAGGGGGAGGGGCACCATCACGACACGCCCAAAACACGGCTTAAACCGCACCAGGGGCTGCCGACCTTTTTTTACTTTTCTCTTACTTCCAGGACTCTACTCTCCGGAAGGCCTGTTCGACAGTTCAATTGCTGCACAAACGACACAAGAACCAGGGAAGCAGGCAAGCCATGCCGCATTACGGAAATCCCAGGTGGTCTCTATCACGAGCAGTATACCTGTTTCACATACTATTCCGCAGCTTGCCCCTGGAGCAGACATGTTAAATAGTCCAACTTTTTGTTTATTGCATTACTTATATCGTTCTGCTTTGATCGCAGCTATTTTTAATATAAAATGCATAGCTTTTGTCTATTTTTTGCATTATCTTTTTATAAATAATTGTTCCTTAACGACATGTTGCACCCGTACAACTTGGTACGGCCAAAATACGCCACGGGCTTTTAGCACCCCTCAATATGGTGTGAGAAGTCCGAACACTTTCACAAGTGCGGCACCCCGAATTTATAGCACTATATGCATCGGCTTCGAATCATGTCTTGGGTCAATAGTTGGGTTTGCCCGGCTCCTATGTTTTGGTGCCTTACGTTCCGCTATATCGGCTAAGGTAGCACTAGGAGAACCACTGCGATTGTGCCCCAGTTGAGCTGGGCCGAGCACCTCAGTGGAGAAAGCTAAAACTGACTGTCATGATGAAGCGAGAGCTGGTCGCTGTTCGAGAGGTTTTTTCGAGTCCCTAAAGACTTATGCCGCTTAGGGCGAGGAGTCGGCTCTGTCCGGCCAAGGCGTGGATAGCGCCCCGAACTCGGTCTTCCGAATACTAGGGGCTTCACCGAAATTTAAAATTATAGAATTCTATGGCTAAGTGAGAGTGTTCACGCATTATAGTCCGATTACCTTGTTCGTTGGGCTGAGCGCCTCCCTCGAAGGACCCAAATATGGGAAAAAGAGCGCCCAGGTTTATCCCCGAACACCCCAGCACTAGCGGCAAGGGGCAGAAGCCGACGACTCGCCATCTCTCAGTATTGATAAACAGCCGCACAGAAGGTAATATTTTAAATTCAAGCAGCATTGCTCAGCGCATATGAACAAGTTTTCAGTGCACATGACAAACACGAGCGAGTTTTACTCAAAAATTACATCCCTAGTACATTCATCCGCCACAAGGCGGGCACCCTTCAGAACATCCTTATAGTAATTTTCGGGCTTGCGATGCTCTTTCCCTGCTGGTGGACCGTCCTTCACAAGCTTCTCCGCATCCAGCCTACCCTAGTGCACCTTAGCACGGGCAAAGGCCCTATGGGCACCTTCAATGCAGACAGAGCGCTTGATGACTTCGAGCCTTGGACAGGCCTCCACCAGCCGCCGCACCAGCCCGAAATAGCTCCCAAGCAGAGCCTCTCCAGGCCACAGCCGAACTAGGAGGCCCTTCATGGCCTGCTCGGCCGCCTTGTGGAGCTCGACCAGTTGCTTCAGCTGGTCGCTCAGGGGCACGGGGTGTCCGGCCTCAGCATACTGAGACCAGAACACCTTCTCCGTCGAGCTGCCCTCCTCGGCTCGATAGAATGCGGCGGCATCGGATACACTCCGGGGAAGATCTGAAAATGCCCCTGGAGAGCTCCGGATTCGGGTAAGTATCAAGTAACTCACGTTTATGTGTTTACTTTGCATAAAGAATGCCTTACCCGCCGCTATCTTCTTCACCTCATCCAACTCCTGGAGGGTCTTTTGGGATTCGGCCTTGGCAGATTTGGCATTTTCAATAGCCACCGCAAGCTCGGACGCTTGTGTCTTCGAGTCATGCTCCAAACTCTCATGTTTTTCCATGAGAGCCTGGAGCTCTTGCCGCACCTTGCCAACGTCGGCCTCATACTTCTCCCGCTCGGTGCGCTCCGAGGCCGAATTCTTCTCGGCCTCGTCCAGCGCTTGCTTAAGGGTCGTCACCTCAGACGTGGCCCCTACAATAGCCACGATAATCTTGTCATTTTTTGCAATTGCACCTTTTGATATATATATTTTTAACAAGGTATTTCTTACCTTCATTGTCCTCTAGCTGCTTCTTGGCACGCTCGAGCTCTTTCTCGGACCTTTCGAGGTCCTGCTTTAGCATGTCCACTTCCGCAGTCAGTGCGGCGGACGCAAGCAGGGTAGCCTGCACATGCATATTGACTCATTTTTGTTAGACTCCTGTGAATTCTATTTGATCCTCTATTCGGCTTTTCTTCCCGGATGCCAAACAGAGCATCAGGGGCTACTGTCTATGCGGTACTATTATTTACACTTTCTTTACTTACCTCGAAGCCTGTCAAAAGGCTAGTACAAGCTTCAGTCAGTCCGTTTTTTGCGGACTGAACCTTCTGGACCATCGCACTCATAATAGCACGGTGCTCCTCGTCGATGGAGGCGCCTTGGAGCGCCTCCAACATATTGTCAGGCACCTCCGGTTGGACGGAGGCCGCCGGCACGGTGGACTTGCTCCTCTTGGAAGGAGGTCCCCTGCCAGACTCCGGAACCTTTGAAGGTTCCGGAACGGTGTCCGGCCTAGAGCCGGACTTGGAGCCCTGGGGGGTTTCATCCCCTTTACTCCTGGAGTCCGGGAGGTCGCCTTGCGGCGCCTCCGGGACCACCTCCTCCCTGCTTGGAACCTGTTGGGACAACACCTTGATGTCGTCCGTAGGGCGGGGGGAGGAAGCCGTCGGAAGCGAGTTCACATCCAAAGAGTCCAGTGAGCCGCTCAACGACGCGTCGAGCCGGTCTTTGGGTGGGCTGCATAAGCATATTCGACATAAGGGAAAGCTGTGCAATAAACGAATACCATGAATTACTCTGGTATCCGGATACTTACGATTTTGCCAGGGGCTTGGCCCTGGGCTGCCACTCATCTCTGTCGTCGTCGGTGTCAGCGCAGTAGTCCGGAGGAAGTGTTTTCCCCTTCTTGGACCCTGCGACCTCCTCAGAGAGGGCGGCCTTCCTTTTCTTCTCTCCTCCCGCTGGAGGGGGAGAGGTTTCTTCTTCTTCCTCCTCGTCTTCACGAGAGGAAGGCGCTTCAGGACCGTCGGATGATGAATCCGACACCTCCTGGTGCCGGGCACTCTTTCGAGTCCCCGCGGCCCTTTTCGTGGCCTTCTTCTCCGGCACCACATAGGGCGCAGCCTCACCAAGCGAGCGTCCGCTGGGCCCTCGGGCAAAGGGGCCGGACAGTTAATCTGTCCGGATGTCACCTGCCAATCCTGTCAGCGGAAAGGGAGCTTAGATCCCGCATAGAGTCAAACTATGGAAAACTGATACCCTGTAAAAGGAAAAAACAGCTTACCGCGAGCGCATGACGCTGCGCACTGAATCTGCGATCCTCAGTAGTGGATGCGGGAGCCTCGGCGCCCTTGAAAAGCACCTTCCAGGCATCTTCGTACATCGTGTAGAAGAGCCTGCTCAGAGTTTGGTGCCACGCCGGGTCGAACTCCCACAGGTTGAAAGCCCGTCGTTGGCACGGGAGGATCAAGCGGATGAGCATAACCTGGACTACGTTGACAAGTTTGAGCTTCTTGTACGCCAGGGTTTTAACGCATGTTTGGAGTTCGGTCATCTCTCCTTTTTTACCCCATGACAGGCCCTTCTCTTTCCAGGACGTGAGCCGCGTTGGGGGTCCGGACCGGAACTCGGGGGGTGCGACCCATTCGGCATCGTGCGGCTCGGTGATGTAAAACCACCCCGATTGCCACCCCTTCAGGGTCTCCACAAAGGAGCCCTCGAGCCATAGGATGTTGGCCATCTTGCCCACCATGGCGCCTCCGCACTCCGCCTGGCTGCCGCGCACCACCTTCGGCTTGACGTTGAAGGTCTTCAGCCAGAGCCCGAAATGGGGGCGGATGCGGAGGAAGGCCTCGCACACGACGATAAACGCCGAGATGTTGAGGACGAAGTTCAGGGCCAGATCATGGAAATCCAGGCCGTAGTAGAACATGAGCCCCCGGAAAAATGGGTGTAGAGGGAAGCCCAGTCCGCGGAGGAAATGGGGGAGAAACACCACCCTCTCATGGGGCCTACGGGTGGGGATGAGCTGCCCCTTCTCGGGGAGCCGGTACGCGATGTCGTTAGACAGGTATCCGGCCTTCCTCAGCTTTTTGATGTGTCCCTCCGTGACGGAGGAGACCATCCACTTGCCTCCCGCTCCGGACATGGCTGGAGAAGGTTGAGGTGGGGAGTGCGGACTTGGGCGCTGGAGGTCGAGTGCGCAAGAATGGATAGGCGAAGGAGGAAGAAGGCGTAGGTGAAAAGGTGGATCTTTATCCCCTTACATGGGTGGACACGACTACATGTCCCCACCAGCCTGGTAAAACTTGCTTATCTCCAAGCGCCGTAATCAAAGGCGCGGTTGGGTTACCCATGCCCGTATTGATGAGAATCCCGGAATAAGGGGGCACGATCTCTGCTTTGACAAGACGTGCCAAGGAAGCCGCCTCGCATGACGCGCTGAGGTGGGATAATTAAACGACTCAGATAAAGGCTTGGCCGTGGTGTGTCGCACCACGGAATATGTCAGCAGATTAGATTTGTGTAAATATTATTCTCTCTATGGAAATTTGTGGAAAACTTATTTTGCACAACGGACACTATCTTTGTGTTTAAAATCTTCTATGAAGTACTTGGAGGAGGAACCCGCCTTGCAATGCTGAAGACAATTTGCACGCCAGACTCGTCGTCATTGAAGCCTGGTTCAGGGGCTACTGAGGGAGTCCTGGATTAGGGGGTGTTCGGATAGCCGAACTATACCTTCAGCCGGACTCCTGGACTATGAAGATACAAGATTGAAGACTCCGTCCCGTGTCTGGAAGGGACTTTCCTTGGCGTGGAAGGCAAGCTTGGCGATACGGATGTTCAGATCTCCTACCATTGTAACCGACTCTATGTAACCCTAACCCTCTCTGGTGTCTATATAAACCGGAGGGTTTTAGTCCGTAGGACAAGATACACATCAACAATCATTCCATAGGCTAGCTTCTAGGGTTTAGCCTCTCTGATCTCGTGGTAGATCTACTCTTGTACTACCCATATCATCAATATTAATAAGGCAGGACGTAGGGTTTTACCTCCATCGTGAGGGCCCGAACCTGGGTAAAA
This sequence comes from Triticum dicoccoides, assembly GCF_002162155.2. Lineage (NCBI taxonomy): Eukaryota > Viridiplantae > Streptophyta > Magnoliopsida > Poales > Poaceae > Triticum > Triticum dicoccoides. Next base: position 405,166,036 of record NC_041384.1, read on the forward strand.
CTTCGTGTCCCTTGCCTCCTGTTACCATCCGGCCAAGACGCACAGTTCGGGACCCCCTACCCGAGATCCGCCGGTTTTGACACCGACAATAGCCAAGAGCCTAAGCTTGGGGATGCCCCGGATGGCATCCCCTCTTCCGTCTTCGTTCATTGGTAACTTTACTTGGATCTATATTTTTATTCGCCACATGATATGTGTTTTGCTAATAGCGTCATTTTATTTTATTTTATTTTGCTTGATGTTGGAATAAAATACCAAGATCTGAAATTCTTAAATGTTTGAGAGTCTTCGCATAGTTGCATAATTATTCGACTATTCATTGATCTTCACTTATATCTTTCGGAGTAGTTTGTCATTTGCTCTAGTGCTTCACTTATACCTTTTAGAGCATGGTGGTAGTTTTATTTTGAAGAAATGGATGAACTCTCATGCTTCACTTATATTATTTTGAGAGTCTTAAATATCATGGTAATTTGCTTAAAATCCTAATATGCTAGGTATACAAGATTAGTAAAAACTTTCTTATGAGTGTGTTGAATACTAAGAGAAGTTTGATGCTTGATGATTGTTTTGAGATATGGAGGTAATAATATCAAAGTCGTGCTAGTTGAGTAGTTGTGAAATTGAGAAATTCTTGTGTTGAAGTTTGCAAGTCCCGTAGCATGCACGTATGGTAAACGTTGTGTAACAAATTTGAAACATGAGGTGTTATTTGATTGTCTTCCATATGAGTGGCGGTCGGGGACGAGCGATGGTCTTTTCCTACCAATCTATCCCCCTAGGAGCATGCGCGTAGTGCCGAGGTTTTTGATGACTTGTAGAATTTTGCAATAAGTATGTGAGTTCTTTATGACTAATGTTGAGTCCATGGATTATACACACTCTCACCCTTCCATCCTTGCTAGCCTCTTCGGTACCGTGCATTGCCCTTTCACACATTGAGAGTTGGTAGAAACTTCGCCGGTGCATCCAAACCCCGTGATATGATACTCTCTTTCACACATAAACCTCCTTATATCTTCCTCAAAACAGCCACCATACCTACCTATTATGGCATTTCCATAGACATTCCGAGATATATTGCCATGCAACTTTCCATCATTCCATTCATCATGACACATTCATCATTGTCATATTGCTTAGCATGATCATGTAGTTGACATAGTATTTGTGGAAAAGCCACCATTCATAATTCTTTCATACATGTCACTCTTGGTTCATTGTATATCCCGGTACACCGCCGGAGGCATTCATACAGAGTCATCTTTTGTTCTAGAATCGAGTTGTAATCATTGAGTTGTAAATAAATAGAAGTGTGATGATCATCATTATTAGAGCATTGTCCCAAGTGAGGAATAAAAAAAAGAGAAGGCCCCCAAAAAAGAGAAATGCCATAAAAAAAGAAAAGGCCCCAAAAATCAAGAGAAAAAGAGAGAAGGGACAATGCTACTATCCTTTTACCACACTTGTGCTTCAAAGTAGCATCATGATCTTCATAGTAGAGAGTCTCTCATGTTATCACTTTCATATACTAGTGGGAATTTTTCATTATAGAACTTGGCTTGTATATTCCAACAATGGGCCTCCTCAAGTGCCCTAGGTCTTTGTGAGCAAGCAAGTTGGATGCACACCCACTAGTTTCTTTTGTTGAGCTTTCATACATTTATAGCTCTAGTGCATCTGTTGCATGGAAATCCCTACTCCTTGCATTAACATCAATCGGTGGGCATCTCCATAGCCCATTGATTAGCCTCGTTGATGTGAGACTTTCTCCTTTTTTGTCTTCTCCACATAACCCCCCTCATTATATTCTATTCCACCTATAGTGCTATGTCCATGGCTCGCGCTCATATATTGCGTGAAAGTTTATAGGTTTGAGATTACTAAAGTATGAAACAATTGCTTGGCTTGTCATCAGGGTTGTGCATGATGAGAGCATTCTTGTGTGACGAAAATGAAACATGACTAAACTATATGATTTTGTATGGATGAACTTTCTTTGGCCATGTTATTTTGAGAAGACATAATTGCTTAGTTAGCATGCTTGAAGTATTATCATTTTAATGTCAATATGAAGTTTTGTCTTGAATCTTTCAGATCTGAATATCCATACCACAATTAAGAAGAATTACATTAGAATTATGCCAAGTAGCACTCCGCATCAAAAATTCTGTTTTTATCATTTACCTACTCGAGGATGAGCATGAATTAAGCTTGGGGATGCTTGATATGTCTCCAACGTATCTATAATTTTTGATTGCTCCATGCTATATTATCTACTGTTTTGGACTATACTGGGCTTTATTTTCTACTTTTATATTATTTTTGGGACTAACCTATTAACCGGAGGCCCAGCCCAGAATTGTTGTTTTTTGCCTATTTCAGTGTTTCGAAGAAAAGGAAAATCAAACGGAGTCCAATTGACCTGAAACTTCACGAAACTCATTTTTGGAAGGAAAGAAGCCCAGAAGACTTGGAGTGCACGTTAGGGGATCTAGGAGGAGGCCACGAGGCAGGGGGCGCGCCCTCCACCCTCGTGGGCTCCTCGTGGCCCCCCTGACGTACTTCTTCCTCCTATATATCACCATATACCCTAAAAACATCGGTGCGCACAATAGATCGGGAGTTCCGCCGCCAGAAGCCTCCGTAGCCACCGAAAACCAATCTAGACCCGTTTCGGCACCCTGCCGGTGGGGGCAATCCTTCTCCAGTGGCCATCATCATCATCCCGGTGCTCTCCATGATGAGGAGGGAGTAGTTCTCCCTCGGGGATGAGGGTATGTACCAGTAGCTATGTGTTTGATCTCTCTCTCTCTCTCGTGTTCTTGAGATGATACGATCTTGATCTATCGCGAGCTTTGCTATTGGATCCTATGATGTTTTCTCCCTCCTCTACTCTCTTGTAATAGATTGAGTTTCCCCTTTGAAGTTATATTATCGGATTGAGTCTTTAAGGATTTGAGAACACTTGATGTATGCCTTGCTGTGGATATTTGTGGTGACAATGGGATATCACGGGATTCACTTGATGTATGTTATGGTGATCAACTTGCGGGTTCCGCCCATGAACCTATGCATAGGGGTTGGCACAAATTTTCGTCGTGATTCTCCGGTAGAACTTTGGGGCACTCTTTGAGGTCCTTTGTGTTGGTTGAATAGATGAATCTGAGATTGTGTGATGCATATCGTATAATCATACCCATGGATACTTGAGGTGACATTGGAGTATCTAGGTGACAATAGGGTTTTGGTTGATTTGTGTCTTAAGGTGTTATTCTAGTATGAACTCTAGGGCTGTTTGTGACACTTATAGGAATAGCCCAACGGATTGATTGGAAAGAATAACTTTGAGATGGTTTCGTACCCTACCATAATCTCTTCGTTCATTCTTTGCTATTAGTGACTTCGGAGTGACTCTTTGTTGCATGTTGAGGGATAGTTAGGTGATCCAATTATGTTATTATTGTTGAGAGGACTTGCACTAGTGAACGTATGAACCCTAGGCCTTGTTTCCTAGCATTGCAATACCGTTTACGCTCACTTTTACCATTAGTTACCTTGCTGTTTTTATAATTTCAGATTACAAAAACCTATATCTACTATCATATTGCACTTGTATCACCATCTCTTCGCCGAACTAGTGCACCTATACAATTTACCATTGTATTGGGTGTGTTGGGGACACAAGAGACTCTTTGTTATTTGGTTGAAGGGTTGCTTGAGAGATACCATCTTCATCCTACGCCTCCTACGGATTGATAAACCTTAGGTCATCCACTTGAGGAAAATTTGCTACTGTCCTACAAACCTCTGCACTTGGCGGCCCAATAACATCTACAAGAAGAAGGTTGTGTAGTAGATATCATCATTGTAAACTTGAAAAAATGTTTCACAAATTGAACTCCCTTATGGTTAACATTTAATAGGAAATGAACATCACCTCGATATATAGCTTCTCCAGGCACGGAAAGCATCTCAGGAAACTGACAACTTGCTCCAGGTCAGGCCCGATAGATTCTAGTGCCAAGACCTTCACTGTGCAGAGTTTTGGGGTCAAGCTTGTTGGAGTCATTTTCTGAATGACAGACAAACATACATCTTCAAAAATAGAAATAATGTTAATTTGTAGAAGGAGAGGTAGAAGGCGGCTATTGTACCTGAACGGGTGTGGATCCAATAACAAGTTTGGAGTGTTTGTCAGGCGAGTAGCCCACCACTGTCAATTTTGGTGCAGAAATGACATTGATTCTTGCTGGACCTTCTTGATCAACTACAAGTAATCTCTCAAGTGCAGGTGTGTCCTGGATGACCATACCATGGTCCACCTTTTGTGGTGTCTTCCTTCCGCACCAGCAACACACATAAATAGTCCGGAGAGTCATGGAGGTGATGTGGAAGGTACTCAACCCATTGATCGCTTGAAGACGAAGGTACTCGAGTGCAGTACAGCCACGGAGCAGGCGCTCCATGTCACCCTTTGAGAGGCGGAGGGCGACGAGCTCGAGGTGCTTCAGTCGTGGTAGAATAAGAGCGGGCGCGTCATTAAGGGGCAGGAAATGGCAGTTCCTAAACTTGGCGACGCGCAGCATGGGCGCAAGGCGGAGTGCTGATGTTGGCAATGACCGCATATGTCCATCATCAAAAGTGAGCTCCTCGAGCTGATCTAGGGCGGGGGATCGGAACCAATCGTCTATCTTGGCTCGGTCCTTGCCGTTGGAATGGAACTTGCCCATTCTAAGGCTTTGGTTGGGCCAAGGTGACTGCCGAGGATCTTGGAGAATGCACCCAAGCTATTGCGATAGCCATGGCAGAGCTCATGGGTGTCGATGAGGTCGAGAGGGCTAGAGTTCCATAGGGGCACCACCCTCGAGAAAGGAGGGTTGTCCACGCCCCATATTTGACTGGGAGGAGGAAGATGATGACTCTCAACATATCATCGGGGAGGTTGCTGATTAAATCTAGGCCTGCTGGAGTCGCTTGCAGTTTTATCTCGCCCCGCCTCCGCTTGTTGGCAGCCCCGTTCTCCACCTCCGGAGTCTCCTTGTGAGCGGCGCTTTCTGATAGAAATGGGAGTACATGGAATATTTAGTTAAAACAGGCCAATAGAAAAGTGTATTGGTAACTACAAGTTATTAGGTAGGAATATAGTAAGATAAGGGAGTGGCAATTGATTGCTTAAATACTACACAATTCATTTGACATTGCTGGGTAAGTCAACATATGCAGATAGTTGAAAAGAAAACTTACTTCGAACAAAGTCTGGACGGATGATTTTGTCGAGGAAGTTAGCATATATCTCATGACCAGGCCCTTCTCTGTGCAGTGCAATTTTAGTGCCAGCGTTTAGTACATAAAAATTTGCAATTTTATTCCAAAAGCCAGTGCCAAAATAGGAGTCACCATGTTCATCAAGTCTTCCAGTAGCAACGATTGTAAATCCATGGTTTGTGCGTAGTATGACATTCGTGGAGCCTTGATGTATGTAAAGGAAAAAGTGTGCACTACATAATTTGTTGCATAGCGAGGGATGTCCTGCAGAAAATGGTGGGGTTGTTAAAGAAAATATGGTAACATGCAAATATGGGCCCAAATTTAAAGAACTGTACAACAGTTGAAATCGAAGGACACAAGTCTATAATTAAACAGATAGGGTAAACATGATGTCATGGAAATATGAGAGTAATCGAAAGAACAATACATCATTAATTTGCCTAATATAGAAAGAAGAGGGGGGAATCCCCTTTGACGTATATGGTTCATGTGGCACCTTTTATCCAAATGTAGCAATATTTAGAATATGTTCAGGAAAGTAGGCCATGCCAAATGATTTAGGGTGAGATTGAACATACCGCGCGCGTCCTCAAGTTATCTGGTACGATGAGATGGAATCTCTAGCGGCGGTCAGCAAGTCCTGAAGTATGAGCGCACTGTACATTCTATGGATGAAAGAAAACCCTCAAATCAGCTCGAATAAAAATGAATTCATGGCGATTTCTGTCGGGTGATTAAAGGAGGCAGATGAACTGGGATAAGAGATGAGATAATATCTCGTTAAATTAGTTACCTTGTCGTCCATGAGAAAGAACCCTTAGTACGGCAAATTCCCCAACCGAGTGGAGCTGGGTCGACCACGAGCAGCATCGAGAAATTCTATGGCGATAGGCGGCGGCAAGCAGAAGTGGCAAAATGCGGTGGGCTTTGCCGGCAGCCTGGCGGCGGCGGCAGGCGTCGAGCTAAGTGTTTACCGCCGCGATAGGCGGTGCCATGGCATAGACTCGGAGGAGCTTGTGCAGGTGTGAATGAGGAACGTACCAGAGGGGCCGAGGTGGGTGGCGGGCGGGGTGAGGGTTTTTGTGACGTGGGGATGGTGAGGGTTTTCTTTTTTCTTTTTTGAATTGGGTGGTGAGGGTTTTCTATCCCACAAAGAATTTTGGGGCGACGGTTTGCTAGAGAGAACCGTGTGTGATTGATGCAGCAGGCAAAATGATAGTCATTGCACACGGTTCCAATTTTGGGAACTGTGTGCGATTGACGTACTACCTCTGTCCTGGTTTATTGGTCACCCGTTGTAATTTTTACCAAAATTTGGCGAAATATTTAACATACTCAGACATAGATAATAAGCGTACACATACATAAGCATAGTTCAACCGTCATTAAGCATACTCAAGCGTACATAGTTTGATCCATCCCACATCTCATCTCACATGCGGCCGGCATGATCGTGAAGCTTCTCCAGGTACTCGGCGTACGCGTCGTGCGCTACCCTGCGAGAATACTTCTGCTTGAAGGAGCCAACGGCCCGTCCTCTTGCATGCGCAAGAACACTTAGATACGCGTCATGAATCTTGTGGTTGCAAATGGGCATCCATAGTCATTGTTCCAGGTCCTAATACGCCTGTTATGCATTCCGCATAAAGCTCACTCAGGATTCGCCTCTTGTACCTCCTCTGGGCATCTTCATCCTTGCTGTCCACATTGTCAGACAGCACCTATACATATAGTAAAACAAATTTGGCATCAAATCACTGATTACATGCCGTGAAGTAGGATTAGGAATTTATGGCTATTTATTTATACATATTCAGAGATTATGGTTCGATTTTTAAGCACAATCATCTATGTACAGACCAATCTTGAAGAAAATAATGGCACAAACAGATGTAGGTCATTCAAAATCAATTGTCAAGTCCTGGCTAGGAATTATTAGCACGAACACTAACCCTAGTCGGATTACTAGCAGAAATCATTTGCACAGATGACACAACTAATCACTTATCACCTGTACCATTCAAACAATCAATACACTACACGGATCTAACGAAACTTACTCAGATTTCATGGATTGGGAGAACATAACCACAGGATTTCTATTCCAAAAAGGGGGAGGCAGGAGTAACCAGAGAAACCCTATGATCTATTTGACACATAAATGGTTATAGATGACTAACCAGCTGTCCGTCGTCATCGGAGTCGTCGTCGGAGTGGTCGTCGAAGTCATCGCCGGAGTGGTAGTCAGAGTCGTCGCCGGAGTGGTCATCAGAGTCATCGCCGGAGTCGTCGTCAGAGTCGGTGTGGAACTCCGCCTCCGGCTGTGGAAGCTCGACGCTGTCGATGACGTCAGGGTGCAGCGATAACTCGCCGACGGTGATGGCAACCTTCGTCTCCATCTCCACGCCGCGCTCCGGTGCTTTAGCAGCCCCAGCGTCGCCACTCCCTCCGATGGGGCGCTTCGGCAGCATCCTCATACACTGACGGCTTTGAGGACTGAGAGCGGAATCGAGGTTGCAAGTAGAGAGAGAGAGGATTGTGTGTGCGTAGCGAGGATGGGGGGTGTGGCTGCTCGGGCGCACCATTAATATGGAGTACTGGGAGTTGTGGGAGAGAGGCGGGTGGCGGTTAAACCGATGGCTTGCCTCCAAGTGAGCCTGCGCACCGGACTGCTGGCATGCCTAGCAAAGTTTCACACATCTACTCGCACGCCTCCTGATGACACTGCACAGCGAGCACTCCTCCATCAATTCACACACCTTCACACACGCCTCCCCGTCTGCGTGCGTGGCGGACTGCTCGCATGCGTCCCGTCAACTCACGCCTGCTCGCACGCCACACGGGTTGCACGGCGGCACGTATATTGTTTTTCTATTTGGATGATTAATGCTGCCACTTTATTGCTTAGCCGAAGCATGGCACATTTCCATTGTTGGTCTAACACTCATGGTTTGAATAAATAATCCGTTTGGGTATTGGTTCCCAATTATTAATAATCTCCCGTCTGTAATTAGATAAAGATTACATCAAAACTGGTCTCAAATTTGACAAGTACAATGCCACTTTGTATTGGTGTCCATATGACAACACGATAAGGTTCATGAACTTCAAATAAGTTTTGGATGTACTAGAATTTAAAAATCAAGATTCTCAATGTTTGAAATTTGTTGCACGGGGAGTAAACATGCACCAGTGAGACACATGTGTTTTTGCAATCCATTTAGGTGCACTGTCATGTGTGCACGTAGCTCAAATTTAAAATTTTGCACATTATACCCATAGAAAATCAATCAATCAATGTACTAAAACGTCTTAATGATCTCTGTGAATTTTTTGAAATTAAAACATCCCTCCTTTGGTAACATGTATGTTCACCGTGAGATAATTAATTTAACATGCATCGTAGTTGCGATGGATTCGTGGTGTTTATGTGGGTGTATGCGTTTAGGGGTGGCGGGTGGCTCACAGTACACTACGAGTTGTGAGCCACCGTGTGGGTTGGCCGTTTTGTTAGGCAGGCTGGTGCCACATTAGAGTCGTGAAATCGTTATTTAAAACATTACACAACCCTTCCATACATAAATGTTATGGCCACATGCAGTCGATGGTTGTCCTACACGACACTCGATACTCGCGTGTCACGCTTTCTGTGGGCCCGCGAGGTCGTCGTCCATCAATTTGACGAATAGCCGGCAGTGAGGTTAATTTGACCAGCAAGGTATAATCTTTTTTGTTTGTGTTATGGTGGTATATAGTACGAGTCGAAGAGGTGGGAGGGGACTAGCATATATACTATACGTATGCGTTCGTGAACAAGTACACCTCACTTAGTGTAGGGAATTTTTGGTTACCGAGGCACGTGCCACATCAAAATTGTGAAATTGGTTATTCAAACATCACACAACACCTTTTTGGGCCACATGCATATATATATCCTAGCTAGGACACTCATGTGTGACACTTCCATCTGTGGGCCCACAAGGCCATCATCGATGCATGCATGCATGCATCACTTTGACCTACATCGGGAGAGGTTAATTAATTTCACCATCGATGAGGATTCTTTTGGGCTGTACATATATTATGGCAGGAGCATATAGTATGCGGGGAAGAGGGGGGAAGGGGACCATCATATGTAGTACGCTTGATATGAACCTCTCTCTGTGTGGGTGCATGGTTTATGGTTTTGAGGCATGTCGCACATCACAGTTGTGCATTTTGGGTATTCAACATATATATGTTTGGCCCACATGCAAAGCGGTGGTAGTTGTCCTCTCGCACCCACTTAAGCGATTATCAGCGATATCGATGCTTTCCATCTGTGGGCCTGCTTGGTCCATCACTTCTTTTTGCCTGACAAGAAGAGAGGTTAATTTGACTTAGGAGGGGATTATTATTTTTGCTTTGGGATGACATGCATGATACACTTTGAGCACAGACATATGCATGTGTATGCATGAATCCCTCCCATCGAGTCAAAGTGGCTAGTATAACGACACCGTCATGAACCGATCTCGCTCTGTGTGGGGAGCTAGTGTACGATTTTTGACACACACGCCAGATCAATGTTGTGTCTTCAAACATGCATGCATGCATCACCTCCATACATATGCATGTAGTGGTTGCCTTCGAACGATGCACTCCCTCACATGGTTATCGACGACAAGCCTATATATTTGTGGGCCTACGTAGACATCCATGATCACCTTGACCAACAACAAGATAGGTTACCATGGTGGATTCTTCATTTGTTTAGTGTTATCGTAGTATAAGTCATGGTGAGATTCGGACCTAATTAAGTTTGAGCGCATATAATATGCACGCATGCATGCATATATGAATCCTCGTCGTTGGCTTGAAGTGTGGTGTAACATACATATGCATCGTCAACCTAACCCTCACTCAGTGTGGGGATTTCTAGTTAAAATCGCGGTGCCACATCAAAGTTGTTCATTGTTACTCAAACACACACCTCTCCATACATACGTTTGGGCCACACGCATGCAGTGGTTGTCTTCGGGGACTAGCTAATTGCGTGATTATTGGCGAGCTAGTCCATCTCCGGGGTCGCATGGATGGCCATCACTTTGACCAACAACAAGAGAGAGGTTGTATGACCAAGGTGGATTATTCTTGGTCCGTTTTAGGATCCATCTTGGTGAGATATATGCCTCTCTGGACCGCTGACTAAAAGTGTGTGTGTGGGGGGGATGGTTGCTACATCGCACTTTGCAAGGTGAACCTCGGTAGGGGGGCATGCATTCACAGCTTAATTAGGATTCCATTCATGGCGACACAAGGGGGGGTGGGGGGCTGCTAGCTACTTTGCACTTTGCTAGGTGAACCTCGGTTGGGGGGAGCATGCTCATAGCTTAGGATTCTGTAACGCCTCGAGACCATTGCGCCAGCTGTCTTCCAGCTATTTGCCGACGTTGCCATGTCATTTGCTCGTGTGTTGCATTTTGCCATGTCATCATCCGCATTGCATCATCATGTTTTTGAAACTTGCATCCGTCCCGGTCTCCTTGTTCTCTCCGTTGTCCGTTCTGAGCCCAACCACACTCGCACACGCCCACGGCACGTCCGAAATATTATTTTATAAGTGGCCGAAAAATGTTCTTGGAATGGGTTGAAAGTTGACACGCGTTGTTGTTATGTTGTCAATAGACCGCCTATCAAGTTTCATCGCATTCGGAGTTCGTTTGATAGCCCAACCGTTAAACTATAGCGGCAGTATAGCCGGTCTAACGTTGGATGTTTTCAGTTTCCGAAAACTGTTGTCGGGCTTCCCTCTCTTTCCTCCCTAGACCGTCTACACGGTCCACTACCTACCGCCAGGCCCAACCTAACCTCTCCCGTCAGCCCGCGGCCCTCCTCGCACGCGCGTCCGAAAGCTGTCCCGGACCCGACCCGGGCAGTCGTCACCGTTGGATCCGGATCATCCCCAAACGTCCCTAAAACAACTTCATTTTGTTCATTGGACTCCCTGGCCTATTTCTTTCGTCCGTCCGATTACGATCGGAGGGGATAATAGCCCCTACCCAATTCCCACCTACTATATATAGCAGATAAACTCCTAACCCTAAATTTTAGGGACAATGTCCCATCCATCTCCTCAACCGCCGCCGCTACTCTCTCCCTTGGGATCCTCCTAGATCCCCTCCTCATCTCCTCCCGCACCAACCTCAGCTCCATCTCGTCTTTCAGTGCCAGGCTAACCAGCATCGCCGCTGCCACCAACCACACTGGATCGATCCAGCGGCCAGGGAACAGTGACCCCGCGTCGCCCTGTCACGCCACCTCTCCCTTCCTTCTTCCCATTTCTTCCTTCTCCTCTCGCATATGGCTCCCTCTCCTTTTCCCTCGCAGAAGCCCGCCATGGCGTCCAGGAGGATTCAGGCACCAGCAGCTCCAGTTTCGCGTCGGATCCACCATGGGAACAGACGGATCCATCGTCCTCGACCCCATGACCTCCTCCTCCATGCCTCCCCATCATCATCTTCGGCGCCAAGCTGCCGCCAAGCTTTGCCTCGCCGGAGTTCCCGCGCCAAGACACCTCGGCCTCCTCCGACCCTGTTGAGGCGTGCCACCACACCGACGAGCCAGACCCTCCCCATCGCGCAGCATTTCTCCGGAGCCCCAGACGCACCAGGCCGCCGCTGCGTCCCTTGCTTCCCGCCGGCCGGCCTCTGCTTCTCGCCGGCCGGCCACTGCTTCCTCTTCATCAAGCAGGAACTCGCTCGCTCCAGCACGCCCCACGCCGCGCCAAGGCCCTCTTCGCTCGGATCCCGTCGCCGGCCTCCAGTATCAGCTGCGCCTCCTCTGTGACCCGCAACCCCTACGCTCTGTTGACCTCGCCGTCTCGCCAAGGCTAGCCTGTGCCGTCTGTTCCCCTGCACCGGGCGAGGCGGGTTCGTCCGCATCGATCTCGTGCGGTCAACGCACGCATCGCCAGCCGCTCGGCGCCCTGCTTCAGCCCGCCAGATCCGCCGGCCTGTTGGCCCATGGGTGAGCAGGCTAACAGCCCCTCTCTTGTGCTCCTAATGGGCCAGCTAGATACGGCCCGTTTCATGTTTTTTCCTTAGAACGTTTTTCCTATTTTTTCCAGAGAGTGCAGTTTTACAGTAAAGCCCTTGCACTTCATGCATATCCTAACTTCACAACCGTGCATCGGAATTAAACAAACTTAATATGTAAAGTGCTTAGAATTTTGTGTAGTTTAATAATATGCATTTTTCATCCATGTTTAAAATGTTGTTTGCTTTATTTAACATAATGCCATGTTAAAAATGCTTTAATTCATAACTAAATAACCGCAACTTGGATTTAAATAAACTTTATATGTAAATGGGGTAGGAAAATGCCTAGTTTAACATGGTGTACTTACTTTGCATGTTTAACAACTCTAAAATATGGTTTAGGGCAGAACAGTACCAAATCAAAAATATGCATATGAGGTTTTCCGGACTTGTTGTTTGTTGTTCTGGCCTCATTTAAACTTACCTAGATAGGTAGTTTTCATATGCTTCATCCCTTGCCATGTTTTAAAAAACATTTAATATTGTTGAGTACATAAACAGGAGAGAACTAAATAACTGACATGGTGTTTCGTCAATATGCAACGGAGTTGCATATTGAGCTCCACTTAATTTGTAGTTTTGTTTGTGCACTTTGCCATCTCATGCCTCATTATACCAGACATGCATCATACTTGGTTGTGCATCATGCCATGCTTATGTGATGGTTGTTTACTATGTTGTTTGCTTCTTTTCGAGTTGCTTCTCTCGTTAGCTTCTGTTTTGTTTTGGAGTTGTGAGGATTCGTTCGACTACGTCTGTTTATCTTCTTCATGGACTCGTTCTTCTTACTTGCGGGATCTCAGGCAAGATGACCATACCCTCGAAATCACTTCTATCTTTGCTTTCTAGTTGTTCGCTCTATTGCTATGCCGTGATACCTACCACTTGCTATATCATGCCTCCCATATTGCCATGTCAAGCCTCTAACCCACTTTTCCTAGCAAACTGTTGTTTGGCTATGTTACCGCTTTGCTCAGCTCCTCTTATAGCATTGCTAGTTGCAGGTGAAGTTGAAGTTTGTTCCATGTTGAAACATGGATATTGTTGGGATATCACAATATCTCTTATTTAATTAATGCATCTATATACTTGGTAAAGGGTGGAAGGCTCGGCCTTATGCCCGGTGTTTTTTCCACTCTTGCCGCCCTAGTTTCCGTCATACAGGTGTTATCTTCCTTGATTTTGCGTTCCTTACGCGGTTGGGTGTTATGGGAACCCCTTGACAGTTCCCTTTGAATAAAACTCCTCCAGCAAGGCCCAACCTTGGTTTTACCATTTGCCTCACCACCACCTACTTTTCCCTTGGGAGTCACGCTCCCGAGGGTCATCTTTATTTTAACCCCTCGGGCCAGTGCTTGTCTAAGTGTTGGTCCGAACCTGTCAGCTGCCGGTGGCCACCAGGGGCAACTCTGGATTGGCCTACCGGAATCTTGGACAATCCTGTGTTGCCCTGAGCACGAGATATGTGCAGCTCCTATCGGGATGTCGGCGCATCGGGCGGTCTTGCTGGTCTTGTTTTACCATTGTCGAAATGTCTTGTAACCAGGATTCCGAGTCTGATCGGGTCTTCCTGGGAGAAGGAATATCCTTCGTTGACCATGAGAGCTTGTGATGGGCTAAGTTGGGACACCCCTGCAGGGTTTTGAACTTTCGAAAGCCGTGCCCGTGGTTATGTGGCAGATGGGAATTTGTTAATATCCGGTTGTAGAGAACTTGAAACTTAACTTAATTAAAATGAATCAACCGCGTGTGTAGCCGTGATGGTTTCTTCTCGGTGGAGTCCGGGAAGTGAACAAGGTTCTTGTGTTATGTTTGTGCATAAGTAGTTTCAGGATCACTTCTTGATCACTTCTAGTTAACGACCGTGCTTTGCTTCTCTTCTCGCTCTTATTTGCGTATGTTAGCCACCATATATGCTTAGTGCTTGATGCAGCTTCACCTCATTACTCTTTCCTACCAATGAGCTTAAATAGTCTTGATCTCGCGGGTGTGAGATTGCTGAGTCCTCGTGGCTCACAGATACTTCCAAACAGTTGCAGGTGCCGATGATTCCAATGCAGATGACGCAACCGAGCTCAGGTGGGAGCTCAATGAAGATCTTGTTCGTTGTGTTGTGTTGTTTCCTGTTGATCAGTAGTGGAGCCCAGTTCGGACGACCGGGGATCTAGCATTTGGGGTTGTCTTCTTTTATTTTGGTTCTGTAGTCGGACCTTGATTGTATTCTGGTTGATGTATGTTTAACTTGTATTTGTGTGAAGTGGCGATTGTAAGCCAACTCTTTATCCCTTTCTTATTCGGTACATGGGATGTGTGAAGATTACCCCTCTTACAACAAGCCTACCATGCGCCTATGCCACTAAGTCGTGCCCCGACATGTGGGAGATATAGCCGCATTGTGGGTGTAACTGATTCCCTTCGTGGCGACACGAGGGGGGCTGCTAGCTACTTCGCACTTTGCTAGGTGAACCTCGGTTGAGGTGGGGGCATGTGCATTCATGGCTTAGGATTCCCTTCGTGCCGACACGAGGGAGGGGTGGCTGCTAGCTACTTCATACTTTTCTAGGGTGAACCTTGGTTGGGGGGCATGCATTCATAACTTAGCTAGGATTCCATTCGTGCCGACACAAGGGAGGGGGGCT
>NC_041384.1:405181485-405190735 GCF_002162155.2 Triticum dicoccoides
ATATATAGCTTAGGATTTTCTTTGTGTCGACACGAGGGAGGAGGGGGGCTGCTAGCTACTTCGCACTTTGCTAGGTGCACCTCGGTTGAGGGGGAGGGGGCATGCATTCATATATAGCTTAGGATTCCCTTCGTGACGACACGGGGGGGGGAGGGGGATGCTAGCTACTTTTCACTTTGCTAGGTGAACCTCGGTTGAGGGGGAGGGGGCATGCATTCATAGCTTAGGATTCCCTTCGTGCCGACAAGAGAGGTTGGGAGCAAGCAATACCGTGCGCTTTGCGAGAGAGGTGCCACATCGAAGTTGCATTTGGTATTTGAAAATCAAACCACCCTTTTGATACATAAATTTGGTCCACATGCAAGTGTGTTTGTGTTCTGACCATCTTCCGCGTCATTTTTCACCAAATTTATGAACATTAAACAAGTCGGATGATGCAACAGACACGGTTCACTCAAATTAACCGTGTGCCACGCCGGTGCACCTGTCACGCACACATCCGCACAGTACATTGGGCTCCACGAGACTCCCCTCTCAAAACTATCTACTTGCTTCGAGGGTTTTTCTGTTTCATAACACACGGTGGTTATCTCTGGACCGTGTGCGATGTTTCTTGTTCCCAATCCCGCCTGCATCAAAAATATCTGCCTGCCTCGTGGGTTTTTCTTTTTCATAACACACGGTTGTTATCTCCGGACCGTGTGCGATGCACTATCAACAAAATTTTCAATAGCCCGACATTTCACTCCCGCGTTTGACTCCTGCATAGTAAAATTTTCAGTACCCACGTCATTTCCTCAAACACCCTGCGCCCCCTCCACACACACACACACACACACACACACACACACACACACACACCAAAACCTCCTCAAGCGTGCGCGCGCAGGCATGCGTGCACACACACACACACCCTCCCTCGCTCGAAACCCTACCAAAGTCCCCGCCGCCGTCGCCACCGCAAGGCCTCCATTGTCAACATCTGCCGGTTTGCCCGTGCAGCTTACCCACCGATCTCCATACCCAGGCCGCCCTGAGTTTCTTAGATGATGCCTGCCAAACGCCCCCTTTCCCACAGATCCCCATCCCCATCCCCCACTCCAGAGTGTCACAGTCTAAGCCCGGCTACGCTTGCCCTGGAGCTCGAGGAGCGACTGGCCCAAAAGAGGTGTATAGCGGTCTCTTCGCCCGACGTCGCCAAGGAAGCTGACGACCATTACTGGCGGCAGGCACTCAAGCAGCGCGCTAGAGTATGTGGGCATGTCTCGTCCGCCGTCTACGACATCAAGGTCATCGAGAGCGACGCCCTGAGGCGGGCTGTGTCACATGTCAAGTGGCCCACCCCATCCCGGGTTCAACCGCTGTTGATCTCATCCATGGCCCCGCTGCTGATCTCCTCTGGCTTGATGTCAACAATTTGCCATTATACATCGCTATCAAGCCCCTTTTGTCATTTCTGAAGAACACGTTCTGCGACGCTGGCTTGGGATCCACAGCTTCCAAGTCAGACCTCATTGATGGCGACCACGAGGAGGGCACCCTCTCCGGCTCTTCCAAGGGGAAAGAGCCCATCTGCTCTTCCAAGGGGAAAGCGCCCGTCTGCGATATCAGGGAGGGCACCCTACAGTCGTGCTCTTCCAAGGGGAAGGAGCCCATCCGCGACAACATGGAGCGCATCCAGGGTCCGTGCTCTTCCCATGGGAACAAGCCCATCTGTGACAAGTGAGGAAACCCATTTGTTTATTTCAGTTGTTCACAATGTGATGCTCTATATGTGCAATTATTTACCGTGCAGTACATTTCATCAATCTAGTTTTAAACATATCGATAGGAATGCATATATTTGCTTGCTGTTAAGCCTGTTATAGCTAGCATATGCCTCTTTTAAAGTTTTTTGATTGTTCGGTTGTTTGTAGTTAGCATATGTTCAATTTCAAATTCTATCTTTGGTTGTTCGTAGTATGCCTTGTTTATTCCAGCTATTCACAACATGATGTTCTATATGTGCAAGTATGAACTGTGCAGTTCAATTTCATCAGTACTAGTTTCAACAATACCACGATGAATGACTACATTTGGTTGCTGCATCTTGTAGTTAACATGCTTTTCCATTTTTATTTAACCATAACCAGTTTACTTAGACCGGCACAATACCAGTTTGAATGACCATGTTTGCTTGTTGTTAAATGTTAGACCTATTGTAGTTAGCACACCTTTTCCACTTGTTTTGCCTTACTAGCGTGCTTAAACCTGCACACTGAAGCTATCTTTCCGAGATTATTTTGTCTGCCATGTGTAATTTTGGTTGATGTTTAGCCTGTTGTGCTTAACATGCTTCTTGATGTACCTACACAGGACAATTTTGGGAACGACTGCTGTTTTCCATCGAGGTTAGTTTCATCCCATGGCTTATATCAGCTCACTGTTCAGGATATCCGTAGCTGGTACCATATAGGCTGGCGGCTGATAAGGAACTAATCGGTGAATCGGACTTTTAACTAAATATATCTGCAACCCATTTTTTCCTTAGGTTAACTAGGGCCATATGTAATATATTTGAGGCTACATAGCAACATGCACTATACTTAATGTCTAAATATGCAATCCTAGGCTACATAGCAACAAGGAAGAGTGTTACATTAATGTTCTAATGATGTCTAGATATACGTAGAAGAGCAGTAGCAACAACAACAACAACAACAACAACAACGCAGCCTTGGTTGGATACTCAACTTAGCTAGAGGTTAGAGTTAGTTTCTAGGTCATTACTAACCCTGAACTAACTCCATCCAAAGAGTTGTTTGGATGGGAGGGTTAGATTGACAATAAATGCACTAGGAGAACTAGCTCCAATTAGCACCTCTTGGGTTGGATACTAGTTTTTTGGGTGGGTTATAGATGCAACTAGCTCAAACTAGCCCTCATGTTTAGATATACTTTAGGGCTATTTGAGCCCGAACTAGCTCAAACTAACTGTAACCCGTGGATACAGCAGCAGATAATTTTTAAGAACAAACTAAACTCCTTCCGGCCCATAATATAAGATGTTAATTAATCTAATATGTGAGTATATTGGATGTTATAAGATACTCCCTCTGTTCCTAAATATTTTTTTCTTTTTAGTGATTTCAAATGGACTACCACATACGGATGTATATAGACATATTATAAAAGAGTGTTGTACTACATCATTGTGCCATTGCTGTCTAGCTTCTAATATTAACTTGGTGCTTTTAGGTACATATGTCATTGGTAAAGATCCGTGTTTCGACCCTTTCTGCGTATGGGGCAATGAGATATCGATGAACCAGCATCAAGTGAGGAAGCTGATAAATATTGTTAGTAAAATGGGTCCAAAGATGGCAATTAAACTATTTGTTTACACTTTATCCAAGACAACAACGAACTGCAGGATGGTAAGTAAGAACTCTGCAACCTTCTTTTTACTGCCCATAATGAGTTGTGTTAGATAACAATGTCTGAAATCTTATTCCTTTGTAGTGGTTGCCAAAGCAGTTTACTCAAGATTACCTCTCAAACTACATGATTGGTGGGCATGCAAAGGTTAAAGTTTTTCTACCAGAACACGATGATTATCTAGATGTTTTCATGAAGACTATGAAGGATGGGTGGTCGGCCATCACAAGGGGTTGGACTAGAGTCGTGCGTTCCTTCTGCATGGAGGAGGGCACAATATGGGCATTCCGCTTCACCTTGTTCAGCAACCAGAATATATTTCACCTCTTTCTTTACCGTCTTTAATAGTACAAGCATATAACTGTGGTTCATCATTCTTTATTTGGTTCTTATGTAATTCTTGAACATATGTACCTATGAATCGAATAGTGCATTGGTTGTTTGAACCTGATGGATATGAATAAAGTTGTTGCATACATTCAAATTCAAATCCAAATCCGGTACAATTTGGAAAAGCAGCAATTAAATTACGGTGAAATTATGTTCTCCAGGTTGTTACGACACACACGGTTGGTAAAGCACAAACGTTTGCGATATGCACCATAATCCGAGACAGTTCACAGAGAGGAAACGTGTGCAAGCATGCACACAGTTGCCGTTTGCAAAGCGTGAGCGATGTCAGGTAATATCACAAACGGTGCGGGCAAACTAAACATTTGTGTTAGTTGCCTTATCGTACACGATTCACAACCATGAACTGTTTCTGATGAAGTATGCATCATAAACGTTGCACCACAGAATAGCGTGTGCGATAGTTGTCGTGTACGATGATGTTACGACGGTCCGATGTTTTGTAATCCTGTCCAACACTCGTACAACGATTAGCTAATCTTCATAACGGTGAACCGTTTGTGATGGGCCGCGCATCATACACGTTCTATAATAGTGAACCGTTTGTGATGGACCACACATCGTAAACGTAGCACCACATAATACCGACTGCGATGGCAATGAGAGTAGAAACGAGTAGGAGTACTATAGAGGCCCTATCCCCGACGGTTTCTGGGTCGTGTGGGAAGGACCCCCTATCGCCCACACTCACTTGGCGCACCAGTGCATCCTGGAAAGGGGTTTTAAACCGTTTGTTTAGGACCCCCTATCGGTTCCAAATGTCGTCCTGGAAAGGGGTTTTAAACCGTTTGTTTAGGACCGACGCGCACCAGTGCATCCCATGATCCCTATTAATATACAAGTGGATTGGATCTAGATTAGATTGCTCACCATCATAATGCAATAGAGAGGATTGTTAGTGAAGCGTGTTGATGCAGATTCCCACCGCTAGTGTGACGCCCCGAGACCGATGCTCCAGATGTCTTCCAGTTATTCCCCGTCGTTTCCATGTCATTCACTTGCGTGTTGCACCTTTCCATGTCACCATATGCATTTCATCCGCATGTTTTTCAAAACTTGCATCCGTCCATAGTTGTCCAGTCTCCCAATTCTCTCTGTTGTCCGTTCTGAGTCCAACCACACTCACACGCGCCCCCGGCACCTCTGAAATATTATTTTATAAGTGGGTTAAACACATTCTCGGAATGGGTTGGGAGTTGGCGTGCGACCTTGTTTTATTGTAGGTAGACCGCCTGCCAGATTTCATCGCATTCGGAGTCCGTTTGATGCCCAACGGATAACTATAGAGACACTATAGCTGGTGAAACGTCAGACGTTTTCGGTATCCGAAAACCATTGTCGGGCTGCACTGCTTCCCACTCATCTCAGCCCAACCCCTCTTCACAACCAACTAGGCCTGCCTAATCCCCCCTCTTGATCGGAACCATCGGATCGTGATCGGAGGGTCTGAAACCCCCCTAAAACCCCCTAACACTAACCCCTGCCTATTTAAGCAGCTCCTACCCCTCCATTTCTGGAAACCCTAACTCCTAGCCTCCACCTACCTCTAGCCAGCCACCGCCCTCCTCCAAATCCGCGCTGGCCGCCCCTTCTCCACCACTTGGTGCCGTCCCAGCGGGCAGCTGCCATCAGCACCGCTGCCCGCGGCCACTCAAGAGGCGCCACGTTGCCTCCTGCCTGCCACCTAGCTGCGGCCCTCCAGGCCCATGGGAGCCCTCCCTTGGCCACAACTGGGCCGTGCCACCGTGGTCCGAGCCCCTCTATGGCCGCTCGCTCTGCCTTGCTGGAAGGTCGCCTCCGCCGCCAGACCCTAGGAGCACCACCATGCCTCTGCGCTCAAGCCTCCCGCGCGCCCGAGAGAGTGCCCCGCTGCTCTCCCTAACCTACTACGACCCACGCCACCCCGTCGTCGTCCTGCTACCGGCAGCCGCACCGGTGAGCATGCGCCGCCAGACATCCTCTGCCAAATCCATGTCGGAGCTGCCCGGATCTGACGCCCCCGCATCCATTCCGGCCTCCTCTGCTCGCCCCGCCACATCCTCGCGCCGCCGTCGGCCCTCTGCCTGCATCCAACCACCGCGGGACCACGTCGTCCCGGTGCTGCCTCAAACCCTGGAACCAAACGCGATGATGCACCACGCCATCCCGCTCGGCCTCGTCCACCTGGACCGCATCGTCCTGGATCCACGTCAACCCTCCATACAAATGGGCCTCCTGTTCGTTCCATCCCACCATCCCGCTTCTCGCCGTCCCGCTTCCCGCCGTCTAGTTGGCCCACGGGCCCTAGGTGAGCACCCGGCAGTTATCCCCCGTCCAGTGCGTTGCTTAATTATCTGACGCTCAGATCCAATATTTCTCCAAGTCATTCTGCGAATTCATATCTTATTGCATTTTGTCATGTTTGTATCTTGGTAACCGTGCATCCTATGAACATGATTTATATATGTAAAATCATTTACTCTTAGTGCTCTATATGATGGTGCCATTTGCATTCATGTTAGGATTCATCTTCATGTCATAATGTTTGTTCTAAAAGTGCATCATGATGTTAAGTGATGCTAACTACAGAAAACTGTTAAAACTTGTCATCTTTGCTTGATGATTCCCATTGATCAAGAGCTCATATGCATATGATTCCTTCGTGTGATTTGCTCCATGTTATGTTTAATTTGATTTCATGGCCTTGGTTGCCATTCATAGTTGTTGTAGCATGTCTCCTTATTGCTCTCAAGTTGTCATCATGCTAAATCTGTTAATCTATTAACAACATGTTCCATTTTGTAAAAACCATAGTAATTAATCTATGCATCTTATGAAGTTGTGCCCATGGAGTAAGTTAGAGTATGCAATGTATACTACATGTCCATGTCTTTTCCATAAATATTAAAATTGCTATGCTTGCTGTGATGTGCCTCTCAAGTTAGCATCATGATGTTAATGTTTGTGTTCCCAGATTTTTGAAATCACGGTTGCATATTGTTTTGATGGTTCCCATGAACTTGTTGCTCCTACAGATATGCCATGTTGTATGTTTTGAGCTCCATGATATGTAATACCATGCCATGCTATTTAATGCCATGTTCAAGCACTGTAGCATATTTGTTTCATGCCTCCAACATGCCATCATTTTTACTCTACTGTCATACATGCCCAGTTTTGTCCTAATCTGTAACAGAACTTTGCATTTTGCACTGATCATATTGAATTAACCCTGATGCCTATGAACCTGGACCTTAAAAGATGTGTTGAAATATATCATGTCTACTTTATGTGCATACCTAGTTTGTGCCCATTGAGTTACTGTAGCTTTCTATTTTGATGATTGCAAAGTGCCTAGTTGTTGTTTAGGCAGATTGTTGTTATATCTTGTTTTGAGTGTGTGTGTTGAACCGTTGCTCCGTTTGGATCATGTCCTATATGAAACTTGCTTAGAATTGTATGTAGTTTCATCACGACTTGTTGCATCCTTGTTTTGAGTGTTTTTGATTGATGTTTGCATGCATTTTGCATCAATGCCATGTTTAACTTCTATTGCTCATATCTCTTAGACCGTAGCTCCGAATTAAATGATCTACATATGTAACTTGACTAGAAAAATATGTGTAGATCATCATGGCGCATGTTAACTTGTTGTTTAAAAACTTCAACATAATGTTTAATTCAGACCAGTACTGAATTCAAATTTCCCATATGGGGACTTTCCAGAATTGTTATGTGTTGTTTCCGGCCTCGCTTAAACTTGTTTTGGTGTGGGTTCTTTCATGCATCATATCTTGCCATGAGTAACAACATTTAACCTTGTCATGCATCATACTTGGTTGTGCATCATGGCTTGTTGATGTGTTTATTGTTGACTATGTTGTTTGCTCCTTTCCGGTTGTGCTTCTTCTCGATAGTTCTGTTTTCGTTGATGATTGTTACCTTGAATCTTACTACTATCTTTGCTATGCAGTTGTATTGATGCTATCGCTATGTCGAGCTACCCACCACTTGTTTATCGAGCCTCCCAATATGCCATGAAACATCCTCTAACCTTTTCACCATCCCAGCAAACTGTTGTTTGACTATGTTACTGCTTTGCTCAGCCCCTCTCATAGCATTGCTTGTTGCAAGTGCAGTTGCAGTTTGTTCCATGTTGGGAGATGGATATCTTGGGATATCACAATGTCTCTTATTTAATTAATGCACATATTGTTGGAAATATGCCCTAGAGGCAATAATAAAATGGTTATTATTATATTTCCTTGTTCATGATAATTGCCTATTGTTCATGCTATAATTGTGTTATCTGGAAATGGTAATACATGTGTGAATACATAGACCACAACATGTCCCTAGTGAGCCTCTAGTTGACTAGCTCGTTGATCAATAGATGGTTAAGGTTTCCTGACCATGGACATTGGATGTCGTTGATAACGGGATCACATCATTAGGAGAATGACGTGATGGACAAGACCCAATCCTAAGCCTAGCACAAGATCATGTAGTTCGTATGCTAAAGCTTTTCTAATGTCAAGTATCTTTTCCTTAGACCATGAGATTGTGCAACTCCCAGATACCGTAGGAATGCTTTTGGTGTGCCAAACGTCACAATGTAACTGGGTGGCTATAAAGGTGCACTACGGGTATCTCCGAAAGTATCTGTTTGGTTGGCATGAATCGAGACTGGGATTTGTCACTCCGTATGATGGAGAGGTATCTCTAGGCCCACTCGATAGGCCATCATCATAATGAGCTCAGTGTGATCAAGGAGTTGATCACGGGATGATGTGTTACAGAACGAGTAAAGAGATTTTCCGTAACAAGGTTGAACAAGGTATCGGTATACCGACGATCGAATCTCGGGCAAGTGCTATACCGGTAGACAAAGGGAATCGTATACGTGATTGATTGAATCCTTGACATCGTGGTTCATCCGATGAGATCATCGTGGAGCATGTGGGAGCCAACATGGGTATCCAGATCCCGCTGTTGGCTATTGGCCGGAGAGATGTCTCAGTCATGTCTGGATGCCTCCCGAACTCGTAGGGTCTGCACACTTAAGGTTTGATGATGCCAGGGTTATAGGGAATAGATGTACGTGGTTACCGAATGTTGTTCGGAGTCCCGGATGAGATCCCGGACATCACCAGGAGTTCCGGAATGTCCTGAGGTAAAGATTTATATATGGGAAGTTCAGTTTCAGTCACGGGAAAGGTTTTGGGGTTTATCGGTATTGTACCAGGACCACCGAAGGGGTTCCAGGGGTCCACCGGGAGGGTCCACCTGCCCCGAAGGACTAGCCCCTTAGTGGGCTGGTGCGCCCCTCCCCCCAAGGGCCCAAGGCGCCTAGGGTTGGAAACCCTAGGGGGCCGCTGCCCCCCAGGGACGGGCGCCCCCCCCCCTAGTTGGAAACCCTAAGGGGGCCACTGCACCCCCCCCC
>NC_041384.1:405191151-405201050 GCF_002162155.2 Triticum dicoccoides
TCTCCCCTTTCCCCTATAAATAGTGGGGGGTGGGAGGGCAACCTCACCCCTTCTCCTGGCGCAGCCCTACCCCTCTCCCTCCTCGTCTCTCACAGTGCTTGCCGAAGCCCTGCTGGAGTGCCACGCTCCTCCACCACCACCACGCTGACGTGCTGCTGTTGGACGGAGTCTTTCCCAACCTCTCCCTCTCTCCTTGCTGGATCAAGGCGTGGGAGACGTCACCGGGCTGCACGTGTGTTGAACGCAGAGGCACCGTTGTTCGGTGCTTAGATCGGAATCGGCCATCATCTGAATCGCTTCGTGTACGACTCCACCGACCGCGTTCTTACAATGCTTCCGCATCACGGTCTTCAAAGGTACGAAGATGCACTCCCCTCTCATTGCAAGTAAACTCCATAGATTGATCTTGGTGATGCGTAGAAATTTTTTAATTTCTGCAACAATCCCCAACACAAATATACTTGGTAAAGGGTGGAAGCCTCGGCCTTTTGCCTGGTGTTTTGTTCCACACTTGCCTCCCTAGTTTCCATCATACCGGTGTTATGTTCCTTGATTTTGCGTTACTAACACGGTCGGGGGTTATGGCCCCCCTTGACTATTCGCTTTGAATAAAACTCCTCCAACGAGGCCCAACATTGGTTTTAACATTTCCCCAACATAATAAATATGATATTAACTTTTACGCATGTTAAAACCAGGAGCCGCCGCTGCCGCCGAGGTTCGTTATTCAACATAGGGGCCAGTGATGATGGTGCTGGTCCAAACTAGAGAGCACTATGTGCGGCCGCCCCTTGGCAACCTGGGGTATTTGGCACCTATACACGTCACTTATCCGATCGTGGCCTGAGATGAGATACGCGCGGCTCCTATCGGGGTGTCGGCATGTCGGGAGATCTTGCTGGACTTGTTTTACCATTGTCAAAATGTCATGTGAACCGGGATTCCGAGCTTGATCGGGTTGTTCAGTAATGGAGGATTTTCCTCCGCGGATTGTGAGAGTTTGTGATGGACTAAGTTGGGACACACTTGCAAGGTTTAATCTTTTGAAAGCCGTGCCCTCGGTTATGTGGCAGATTGGAAATTTTTAATATCCGGTTGTAGAGAACTTGACACTAAACCCAAAACATAATACACCAAGTGCTTGAGTAACCGTGACCGTCTCTTTTCGAGTGAGTTCGGGAAGATTACTGATGTCTACTACACAACCTTCTTCTTATAGACATTGTTGGGCCTCCAAGTGCAGAGGTTTGTAGGACAATAGAAAATTTCCCTCAAGTGGATGGCATAAGGTTTATCATTCCGTGGAAGGCATAGGATGAAGATGGTCTCTCTCAAACAACCCTGCAACCAAATAACAAAGAGTCTCTTGTGTCCCCAACACACCCAATACAATGGTAAATTGTATAGGTGCACTAGTTCGGCGAAGAGATGGTGATACAAGTGCAATATGGATGGTAGATATAGGTTTTTGTAATCTGAAATTATAAAAACAGCAAGGTAACTAATGATAAAAGTGAGCAAAAACAGTACTGCAATGCGTTGAAACAAGGCCTAGGGTTCATACTTTCACTAGTGCAAGTCCTCAACAATAATAACATAATTGGATTATTTAACGATCCCTCAAAATGCAACAAAGAGTCACTCCAAAGTCACTAATAGCGGAGAACAAACGAAGAGATTATTGTAGGGTACGAAACCACCTCAAAGTTATCGTTTCTGATCGATCTATTCAAGAGTCTGTAGTAAAATAACATGAAGCTATTCTTTCTGTTCGATCTATCCTAGAGTTTTTACTAGAATAACACCTTGAGATGCAAATGAACCAAAACCCTAATGTCACCTAGATACTCCAATGTCACCTCAAGTATCCATGCGTATGATTATACGATATGCATCACACAATCTCAGATTCATCTATTCAACCAACACAAAGAACTTCAAAGAGTGCCCCAAAGTTTCTACTGGAGAGTCAAGACGAAAGCGTGTGCCAACCCCTATGCATAAGTTCACAAGGTCACGGAACTCGCAAGTTGATCACAAAAACATACATCAATTGAATCACGTGAATATCCCATTGTCACCACAGATAAGCACATGCAAGACATACATCAAGTGTTCTCAAATCCTTAAAGACTCAATCTGATAAGATAACTTCAAAGGGAAAACTCAATCCATTACAAGATAGTAGAGGGGGAGAAACATCATAAGATCCAACTATAATAGCAAAGCTCGTGATACATCAAGATCATGCCATATGAAGAACACGAGAGAGAGAGAGATCAAACACATAGCTACTAGTACATACCCTCAGCCCCAAGGGTGAACTACTCCCTCCTCATCATGGAGAGCGCCGGGATGATGAAGATGACCACCTGTGATGGATCCCCCCTCCGGCAGGGTGCCGAAATAGGGTCCTGATTGGTTTTTGGTGGCTACAGAGGCTTGCGGCAGTGGAACTCCCGATCTAGGTTTCTTTTCGGGGGTTTCTGTATTTATAGGAATTTTTTGTGGCGGTCTCACGTCGAGGGGGTCTCTGATTCATCCACGAGATAGGGGGGTGAGCCTAGGGGGGTAGGGCGTGCCCTCAACCCTCGTGGATGGCTCGGGATTCTTCTGGCCCAACTCTTTTACTTCAGGGGCTTCTTTTGGTCCATAAAAAATCATCAAAAATTGGCACGCCAATTAGACTCCGTTTGGTATTCCTTTTCTGTAAAACTCAAAGCAAGGAAAAAACAGAAACTGGGACTGGGCTCTAGGTTAATAGGTTAGTCCCAAAAATCATATAAAATAGCATATAAATGCATATAAAACATCCAAGACGGATAATATAATAGCATGGAACAATCAAAATTTATAGATACATTGGAGACGTATCAAGCATCCCCAAGCTTAATTCCTGCTCATCCTTGAGTAGGTAAATGATAAAAACTGATTTTTTTGATGTGGAATGCTACCTAACATAATTATCAATGTAATTTTCTTTATTGTGGCATGAATGTTCAGATCCGAAAGATTCAAGACAAAAGTTTAATATTGACATAAAAATAATAATACTTCAAGCATACTAACAAAGTAATCATGTCTTCTCAAAATAACATGGCCAAAGAAATTTCATCCCTACAAAACCATATAGTCTGGCTCTACTCCATCTTCATCACACAAAATATTCAAATCATGCACAACTCCGATGACAAGCCAAGCAATTGTTTCATACTTTTGATGTTCTCAAACTTTTTCAACTTTCACGCAATACATGAGCTTGAGCCTGGACATAGCACTATAGGTGGAATAGACGATGGTTGTGGAGAAGACAAAAAGAAGGAGATAGTCTCACATCAACTAGGCGTATCAACGGGCTATGGAGATGCCCATCAATAGATATCAATGTGAGTGAGTAGGGATTGCCATGCAATGGATGCACTAGAGATATAAGTGTATGAAAGCTCAAAAAGAAACTAAGTGGGTGTGCATCCAACTTGCTTGCTCAGGAAGACCTTGAGCATTTGAGGAAGCCCATCGTTGGAATATACAAGCCAAGTTCTATAATGAAAATTTCCCACTAGTATATGAATGTGACAACATAGGAGACTCTCTATCATGAAGATCATGGTGCTACTTTGAAGCACAAGTGTGGTAAAAGGATAGTAGCACTGCCCCTTCTCTCTTTTTCTCTCATTTTTTTGTTTTTTTGGGCCTTCTCTTTTTTTGGCTTTCTCTTTTTTTTCCTCACATGGGACAATGCTCTAATAATGAAGATCATCACACTTTTATTTACTTACAACTCAAGAATTACAACTCAATACTTAGAACAAAATATGACTATATGAATGTCTCCCGGTGGTGTACCGGGATGTGCAATGAATCAAGAGTGACATGTATGAAAGAATTATGAATTTTGTCTTTGCCACAAATACAATGAAAACTACATGATCATGCAAAGCAATATGACAATGATGAAGCGTGTCATAATAAACAAAATGGTGGAAACTTGCATGGCAATATATCTCGGAATGTCTATGGAAATGCCATAATAGGTAGGTATGGTGGCTGTTTTGAGGAAGATATATGGTGGGTTTATGGTACCAGTGAAAGTTGTGCGGTACTAGAGAGGCTAGCAATGGTGGAAGGATGGGAGTGCGTATAATCCATGGACTCAACATTAGTCATAAAGAACACACATACTTATTGCAAAAGTCTATTAGATATCGAAACAAAGTACTGTTGGGGAACGTAGCAGAAATTCAAAATTTTCTACGCATCACCAAGATCAATCTATGGATTAATCTAGCAATGAGGGGAAGGAGAGTGCATCTACATACCCTTGTAGATCGTTAAGCGGAAGCGTTCAAGTGAACGGGGTTGATGGAGTCGTACTCGCCGTGATTCAAATCACCGATGATCCTAGTGCCGAACGGACGGCACCTCCGTGTTCAACACACGTACAGCCCGGTGACGTCTCCTAAGCCTTGATCCAGCAAGGGGAGAAGGAGAGGTTGGGGAAGAATCCATCCAGTAGCAGCACGACGGCATGGTGGTGGTGGAGGAGCGCGGGACTCCAGCAGGGCTTCGCCAAGCACTACGAGAGACGAGGAGGAAGAGAGGTAGGGCTGCGCCAAGAGGGAGAGGATCTCGTGTGTCTTGCAGCCTCCAATACCTCAAGTATATATAGGGGAAGGGGAGGGGCTGGGCCCCCGCCTAGGGTTCCCTCCCTAGGGGTGGCGGCAGCCCCCAGATCCCATCTAGGTGGCGGCCACAAGGGGGAGAGGGGGAGGTGCACCTAGGGTGGGCCTTAGGGCCCATCTGCCCTAGGGTTTGCCCCCTCCCCTCTTGGAGGCGCCTTGGGCCTTGGTGGGAGGCGCCCCAGCCCACCTAGGGGCTGGTCCCTTCCCACTATTGGCCCATGTAGGCCTCCGGGGCTGGTGGCCCCACCTGGTGGACCCCCGGACCCCTCCGGTGGTCCCGGTACACTATTGGTGATGCCCGGAACACTTCCGGTGGCCAAAACCATACTTCCTATATATCAATCTTTACCTCCGGACCATTCCGGAACTCCTCGTGACATCCGGGATCTCATCCGGGACTCCGAACAACATTCAGTAACCGCGTACATACTTTCCCTATAACCCTAGCGTCATCGAACCTTAAGTGTGTAGACCCTACGGGTTCGGGAAACATGTATACATGACCGAGACACCTCTCCGGTAAATAACCAACAGCGGGATCTGGATACCCATGTTTGCTCCCACATGCTCCACGATGATCTCATCGGATGAACCATGATGTCAAGGACTTAATCAATCCCGTATACAATTCCCTTTGTCTAGCGGTACGATACTTGCCCGAGATTCGATCGTCGGTATCCTGATACCTTGTTCAATCTCGTTACCGGCAAGTCTCTTTACTCGTTCCGTAACACATCATCCCGTGATCAACTCCTTGATCACATTGTGCACATTATGATGATGTCCTACCGAGTGGGCCCAGAGATACCTCTCCGTTTACACGGAGTGACAAATGCCAGTCTCGATTCATGCCAACCCAACAGACACTTTCGGAGATACCTATAGTGTACCTTTATAGCCACCCAATTACGTTGTGACGTTTGGCACACCCAAAGCACTCCTACGGTATCTGGGAGTTGCACAATCTCATGGTCTAAGGAAATGATACTTTACATAAGAAAAGCTTTAGCATACGAACTACATGATCTTGTGCTAGGCTTAGGATTGGGTCTTGTCCATCACATCATTCTCCTAATTATGTGATCCCGTTATCAACGACATCCAATGTCCATGGTCAGGAAACCGTAACCATCTATTGATCGACGAGCTAGTCAACTAGAGGCTTACTAGGAACATGGTGTTGTCTATGTATCCACACATGTATCTGAGTTTCCTATCAATACAATTCTAGCATGGATAATAAACGATTATCATGAACAAGGAAATATAATAATAACCAATTTATTATTGCCTCTAGGGCATATTTCCTACAGTCTCCCACTTGCACTAGAGTCAATAATCCAGTCCACATCGATATGTGATTAACACTCAAGGTCACATCCCCATGTGACTAACACCCAAAGAGTTCTGGGTTTGATCATGTTATGCTTGTGAGAGAGGTTTCAGTCAACGGGTCCGCAGCATTCAGATCCGTATGTAGTTCGCAAATTTCTATGTCATCTTGTAGATGCAACTACTACATTACATTTGGAGGCATTTCAAATAACTGTTCTACTTGGAGCTATTCTAAATTGTTGCTCCATTATACGTATCCGGTATCTCTACTCAGAGCTATCCGGATAGGTGTTAAGCTTGCATCGACGTAACTCTTTACGTCGAACTCTTTATCACCTCCATAACCGAGAAACATATCCTTATTCCTCTAAGGATAATTTAGACCGCTATTTGGTGATCTACTCCTAGATCACCTTTGTACCCTCTTGCCAAATATGTGGCAAGGCACACATCAGGTGTTGTACTCAGCATGGCATACCGTATGCAGCCTATGACAAAAGCATAGGGGACGACCTTCATCCTTCCTCTTTCTTCTGCCGTGGTCGAGCTTTAAGTCTTAACTTCATACCTTACAACTCAGGTGTAACACCCTCGATGCGACTATAGCTCCCATGTGTCGAGGCACGACTTAGAGACATAATCGCATTGAAGTCATATGTCGCAAGCTAGGCAATCTTCACAACATCCCATGTAATATAAATAATAAAGGGGAGATAACATAGTTGGCTTACACTCACCACGTCAATCAAGTACATAAATAACATTACATCATCCAAACACTCATGGCCCGACTACGGAGCCAAAATAAAAGAGAACCCAACATGCGACAACGGTCCCAATCACCCCCAACTGGGCACCACTACTGATCATCGGGAAAGGAAACATAGTAACGTTGTGAGTCTTCGTCGAACTCCCACTTGAGCTCATACGCGTCTCCTGGAGCGAAATCATCAGACCCTGCATCTGGTGTAATAGTAATCTATGAGCCACAGGGACTCAGCAATCTCGCACCCTCGCGATCAAGACTATTTAAGCTTATAGGTATGGCAAGGTAAATATATATGTGGAGCTGCAGCAGCGACTAGCAAAATATGGTGGCTAAATTATTCGCAAAAGAGAGCGAGAAGAGGAGGCAAAGCACGAGCGAGAAACTAGAGAGCAACCTGCGCAAACATTACTCCAACACCGTGTCCACTTCCCGGACTCCGCCGAGAAGAGGCCATCACGGTAACACACTCAGTTGATTCATTTTAATTAAG
The DNA here is from genome assembly GCF_002162155.2 of Triticum dicoccoides. NCBI lineage: Eukaryota > Viridiplantae > Streptophyta > Magnoliopsida > Poales > Poaceae > Triticum > Triticum dicoccoides. The sequence goes on from NC_041384.1 coordinate 405,198,428, forward strand.
TTAAGGTTCAAGTTATCTACAACCGGACATTAACAAATTCCCATCTGCCCATAACCGCGGGCACGGCTTTCGAAAGTTCAATCCCTGCAGGGGAGTCCCAACTTAGCCCATGACAAGCTCTCACGGTCAACGAAGGAATAGACCTCCTCCCAAGACGTTCCGATCAGACTCGGTATCTCGGTAACTCAAGACACTTTGACAGGTTAAAACAAGACCAGCAAAACCGCCCGAATGTGCCAACAAATCCCGATAGGAGCTGCACATATCTCTTTGTCAGGGCACACTCAGATAAGCGCTCCATACAAATAAAACCAAACCTCGAGTTTCCCCGAGGGGGCGCTACACAGGACTCTAGTTTGGACCAACACTCAGAGGAGCACTGGCCCGGGGGGGTTAAAATAAGATGACCCGCGGGCTCCGGAAACCCGAGGGAAAAAGAGGCTAGGTGGCAAAGGGTAAGACCAATGTTGGGCATTGCTGGAAAAGCTTTAATCAAGGCGAAATATCAAGGGGTTCCCATTATAACCCAACCGCGTAAGGAACGCAAAATCCGGGAACATAACACCGGTATGACGGAAATTAGGGCGGAGTGGAACAAAACACTAGGCGAGAGGCCGAGCCTTCCACCCTTTACCAAGTACATAGATGCATTAAGATAACATGGCAAAATAATGATATCCCAACAAGTAAATAAATGTTCCAACAAGGAATGGCCTCCAATCTTCACCTGCAACTAGCAACGCTATAAGAGGGGCTGAGCAAAGCGGTAACATAGCCAATCAACGGTTTGCTAGGACAATGGTGGGTTAGAGGTTTGACATGGCAAATTGGGAGGGTTGCAAGAAAGTGGTAGGCATCGTAGCAATGGCATAGCAAAAGAGCGAGCAAACTAGCATAGCAAAGATAGTACGAGGGTATGATCATCTTGCCTGCACAGTTGTCAGAGTTGACTGGATCCTCTAAAGCAAACTCAACGGGCTCCTCGTTAGCGAACTTGTCTCCTGGCTCTACCCAAACAAGTCAAACAAGCAACAAGGATACAATCAACCACGTGCAAACTCAAACAACACAATGCAAAGATGATATGTTATGCGGGATGCGATGCAGGATGCAAAATGCAAGATATGACAGGAAATGCATGAACCTGGCCTCAACTTGGAAATCCAAGTGTGCCACAGGAAAGATGAGATGAAATCGCTTGAAAACGATATAAAGAACGCCGGAATCGGAGTTACGGTTTGGAAATGGCAAGCGATTCAAATATGACACCGGTCTGCGATTTACAGCAAGTAGGCATCTAAATGCAACGAAATGAACATGCTACAGCACCCAAACATGACAACAAAATACATGGCAGGGATGCACACAAGATGCTTAACAAAAGTCTAGCACTGAGCTACGGCCAATTCATCCATTAACAGGTTCAAAGAAGCATGGCAAAAATGCATATGACAAACAGATCTCAGACTTAGTGAAATTAACACTTGTCTGGAATTTCAAATCAGGTAGCCCTCTTCGGAGCAACGAAACTACAAGCTACAGGACCTAAACATGGCAAAGTAAAGTATCGCATGGAGCTACTCAAAGAGCTTAGCAAAAGTCTCTTAGTGACCTTGAGCCAAAAGGGATCAGAAAATACAATTGCAAGCATGTGAACATAGCAAAAACATAATCAGTTTTCAGACTTAGTGAAAAACTGACACATGCTGAAATATAACTCAAGTAGGCATGTTTACGAGCTCGATGCACTCACTACAGAGCAAGTCATGGCAAGACAAGCATACATCCATCAAGAAGGCACAAAATTCAAGCTAGATATGGCAAGAACAATGGCATAGCATGCACAGATCAACTACAACATCATCGGCAAAATTGCAAACAAGTTGACAATCTGCCCAGATTCACAAAGTAGCAAAAGTAGAGCTCGATTGACTCAAGCTAGGGTGCTCCATAATTGCAAACAAAGGCATGGATGGATAGAGCACTACAAGGTTAACAAAACATCCTGACTGATCATCCTCAAAAGAGGCACGGATCACTAGGAAACAACACGAACATATGGCATCATGAGATGAACAGCTCCAGGACTTAGTGAAATTACTAAGTCCCTGAAAACAGAATTAGCAAGTGCACCACTTTGCAAGCTTGCACAAGTCACCACACACATCCTAAAAACACATGGGTTGCACCTCTGGAGAGATGACAAAACCCTTAACAGAACACATGTAGAACTCATGGGCATATCATGCACACAATAATCATGACAAAAATGACAAAAGTGCTAAACGGAGTAGCAAATCTGACAATTAACTCAAGTAGCCCTCTTCTAACAGCATTTCGGGCATCAACATGAACTCAAATGAAAATGATGCAATGGAATGAAATGATGTACTCTCTGTGGTGAACATTTTGATATACTATATGCCCAAATCGGAGCTACGGATGCAAAGTTACGGAGCCGCGAACATGGCAACTTGGATCTGCAATTTCGGGACTTAGAGGAGAAAAAAAACTACCCCGAGATCTAGGGTTCCGGTGGCACGCGGCCTGAGGCTGGATCCAGCGAGGTCGGCGGCTGCTCCGGCGAGGGCGGCCGGGCGGCGGCTCGGCGGCGCGGGGCCGG